>NC_088920.1:7195000-7302500 GCF_038396675.1 Hydra vulgaris
TGTAGGTAATGAAGATTGAAACAGACGAAATAACCTTAGAATTGATAGGGTTATTGAAACAAACGATGAAAAAGTGGACAATATGGCCAATTATGCTAAAGTCGTGCTCATATACTTATTGTTCATGAATTTAACAAAATCATCAACAACTTAGTTGAGTCACATTTAAAAAGTTTTGAGAAAGTATATATTATTCATTTATATTATACCGCGTACTCTTCAGTTGTTAACGCGCGAACGAAAATATAGAAATCCACCGAAGTATAATTATTAATTTGACGTACAGAAACGAGTAAAGTTTTTAAAGTTTTGGCTTCGTCATTGCTTTTTTTATCATTTATTTTAGTTTTTTCATTGTTTTTATCTATGCATCTTTTAGAAATTTTGAAAATGTTTGTTAAAAATGGCTACGCATTTTTAAAAATAAGCTGTCTGAAGAAAACATTATTTTATATCTTAATTATTTTTATCTTTTTTTTTTAGTTTATTTTATTTAGCATCTTTTAGGAATCTTTTTTAAAAATAAACTTAATTGAAACATCGTGTATTGATCCCTTTATTTTAAAATAAAAAGCAATCATGGTTATTTTTTTGGTTGTACATATAAACATAAAAAACAGGACCGTCTCGAAGAGGTCTCATATGGGGTAGGAGGGAGGGCTGGATATCGTATGTTTTTTTTTTTGCTAACTAGAGACAGTTTACAGTAGTAATTTTTATAGATCCATCAAAAGTATTTGACACAGTTAATCACTCTATACTCTTAGAAAAAATAAATTATTATGGTGTAACAAACAAAACATTTTCTTGGATAAAAGGCCACCATACTGACCGAGAACAATATGTGATAAATCCGGATTCTGGTACATTAAATATTCTGTGCGGAGTGCAAGGTTCAATTATCGGCCCTCTCCTTATTTTAATATATATAAACGACTTCTGTAATGTATTTGCAAATTTAAATTTAACTATGTATGCTTTATTAATTAATTATTTTTTACACTTTGCCGATAAAAAAAATTTACAGTCGTAACTTATAAAAAAAAAAATTACATAATCGGGGCTAGAAGAAGACAAATTTAGTCTTATCATTAAGCCCGTAAAAATGCGTCATTACTAGACAAATATAGCTTGACAGTAAAATATAGTTTCAATGTATATATCTCTGATATATACTATAAAAGAAAATTTAAATATATCGCATATCGTTTAAAATTTATAGTTTTTCAAAAAATAAGATATAACAATTGCTTTGTAAAATAAAAGAAACAAAATTTATTAAAATATTAAATGACAAAAAAAACATTTAAGAATTGGTTTGAAAAATAAGAAGATATGATTTTATATAAAAACATTTTGTTGGTAGAGCATTTTATAGTTTAACTTATTTAATTATATTTATTATACTTTTCATTGCCAATTAAGTAAAAGCAAATAAACAGTATAAAATAAAAGTAAAAGATTAATAAATAACGCAAAAATAAAAAAAAAATTTCTCAAAAAGAAGATTATCATTTAAAATGATAAAAATATATGTACAATTGCACAATGCTAAGCATTTTTTTTATTTTCCCGCGTTAGTGCTACACTAAGCAATGTTCGCATAACTTAAGTAGCAATGAATAAAAGGAAAGTAAATGTTTTTTAAACAAGATTGATGTAATAACTGCTTTACTTTGTACATTATACCTAAATTTTTTGATATTTTATCTTCAACAACACCTTTATGTTCCCTCCAGGTTACATTTTTGTCTAGAAACACGCCAAAAAACTTTATTGATTGCTCTCTCTTTATTAATTGATTGTCAATAAAAAGGTCTGAAAGTTCTGAGGGAATATCTGATTTTTTATGTAGGCGATGGAATAAAGTGTATTTTGTTTTAGTAATATTTTGTTTGATTTAAACCATTGGGTTAGTTTGTCTAGTTCTTTGTTTAATGTTTGGAATAATATATTTATATCTTTATTGGAATAAAACAAGCTGGTATCATCTGCAAATAAAATTGTATTTAAAACGTTAGTAAATTTATTTAAATCGCTTATATAAACAAGAAATAGATGGCCCTAAAATTGATCCTTGAGGAACACCACATGTAATTGTCTCATAATTAGTTTTTCCTTCATCATAAACTATATACTGCTTCCTATTTGTCAAATAACTCTCGAACCAGGACAAGTAAGTATTTTTTATACCATAACTTTTGAGTTTCGATAGAAGGATTTGATGATTGACTGTATCAAAAGCTTTACTTAAATCGATAAAAAGTCGAAGGGCATACTTGTCTTCATCAAACGATTTAAATATGTCCTTAACAAGGTGAATGATTGCATGATCGGTGGAATGGCCAGATTTGAATCCAAATTGTTTATGGGAAAGAGTAATATTTACATTTAAAAAAGAATAAAGCCTATTATAAATAACTTGCTCTAATATTTTAGAAAAACAATTAAGAATTGAGATTGGACGATAATTTGTAACTTCAGAAGGATCGCCTGATTTTAAAATTAGAATGATTTTTGCAATATTTAGGTTTTCTGGAAAAACACCATGTTTTAAAGAAAAATTAAAAATATGTAATAATGGAATTGTGATGTATTTTATCGATTTAATAACGACATTACTACTTATAGTATCGAAACCTACATTTTTTATGGGCTGAAACAAAGAGACTGTGTCTGATAATTCATTTTCCGTAAGTTTAGGATTAGACATAACACTAATGTTGTTTGAGGTTACGTAAGATTTAGAGTGTATTTCAGAAGTTGCTATATTTGATAATAAAATAGGACCTATATTTACAAAAAACTGATTAAGTGTTTCGGCCACTAAGGATTTTTTTACAATACAATTGTTATTAACTTTAAGATTTTTGGGAAGTAAATTACCGTATAAACGTTTTTTACCGATTACCTCCTTTATAACTTGCCTTTTTTTTTTCGAATCATTTTTGTGTTGACACTAATTTGTTGACACTATGGTTGCTGATGACACTAATTTGGTTATGTCCAATAGTGATATCAATCAGATATATGGTGAAATGAATATTGAGCTGTTAAAAGTAAATAAATGATTCAGAGCTAATAAACTCTCAATAAACGTAGAAAAAACTCAATACACATTATTTTATAAAAAAACGCAGGAAGAAAGCCTGCCACTTAAATTACCATTTCTTTTTGTGAATAGTAAACAAATTAAAAAACGAGAATGTTTAAATTACCTAGGAGTCTATGTAGATAAAAACTTATCTTGGCTTTCCCACATAAAATACATTGAATCAAAAATTAAAAAAACTATTGGTATTATGTATAGAATTAGTCCTTTCATTAATACTCAAAATTATAAATTAATATACTTCAGCCTAGTTCATAGCTTTATCAGTTATGGTAATATTGCGTGGGCAAGCACACAACCCTCTGAACTTAAAAAGATATTTAGTGTACAAAAACATGCATGCAAAATTACGGAAAAAACAAATTTGAGCATGCAAAGCCGTTAATGAGGGAAATGAAGATGATGAATGTATACGAGATAAATACATTTCAACACATGATCTTTATGTATTATCATTTAAAAAAGCTCACAACAAAAAACTTTGAAACAAAATTTAAGATAAATCGAAACAATAACTATTCTCTGAAATCAAACGAGAGGCTATCATACACACTACCTCGTAAACTAACTAAATACAAAGAATATAGTATAAGATAACGAGGGCTTAAGATATGGAACAGTTTTAAAAATAACCATATCAATATGGTGAAAACAATAAATTCATTTAAGTTTTATATAAAAAAAGAAATTTTAAAATTAAATGACAGCTTTGAAACTTAACATATATACAATCGTTTTTTTAATATACACTATCTTTTTTTAATATACATTATCGTTTTTAACCAAATTTTTTGATATATTCAAAGGAATTTATTTCTTTTTTCTTTTATTTGTAGAAAAAAAAAAAATTTTCAGAGTTTTGTCATTTCTTTAAAGATTTTAACGGAGTTTTTATTTTTTATTTTTTTATTCTATTTTTATTTTATTTTATTACAATATTTTTATTTTCTTGGCACTTGTTAAAGCTCACATAGGGGCTCTATGAAAAGATTGTGTTGACTCTGATCATCCATATCTACTTTAAGACTCTTTCTGTTTATATAAATATATATATTTTCTTTTTTTTATGAAATAGTTTTTTTATATTAATGTATGAACAGCAAAATATATGGAAAAAAAAAATGCTAAATGTAAAAGTGTGCCAACTCAAACGCAAACATAACAGCATTTTACACCCACTTTACTTCCCGTTCAAGACGGCCCTAATTAGAAGCATGCAGCAAAATTTTATAAGTTTATACTTTAAATATTTTAAAATACTATAAGATTTTTTAATCCTTTCGTGACGAGTGACCTGTATGGCGGTTCATAAAAATTTATTTCTAAATGACGAGTGACCCGCATGGCGGTACATAAACGGTTTTGAATAATTCAAATCATCTATAGCAAAAAGGGTAAACTTTAAACTTATTTTTGAAATGTGAATAATTTCTTAAGTTAGTGCTTCAAACCGTTTGTTAATTGCATTTATAGACCGCTTAAAAATCAATTATAAAAAATAACCAAAAATAGATAAAAAGTATAATGTCATAAATGAGATCTTGATATTTTTTTCAATGATAGTGGTGAAGATTTTTTTGTTTGATCACCACTATAAATATCTCATTTATTTAATATTAAAAACGATATGTTTATGTATTTCTTCTTTATTTGTTAAAGGTTACATAGAGAAAGTATATATTTTTGTTAATTTCAACATGTTATTTTTTGATCAGGTTACTAAGATAATAAAATATTTTGTTTAGTTTTCTAATTTTCTGAAAGCTAATTCTTTGGCAAAAAAAACAAGGTTTTATTTGTAAAATTCCGACTAGTAGTTTTTATTTTATAATCTTTTAATTGATCATGATCCAAGATCGCTATTTTTCGCGCAGTCATAAAGCAGTTTTTAAGTCAGTCGCGAAAGGGTTAAATATTATAAATTACACGTCTAAGCTCTTTCAGAGACTTGGCATAATATCAAAAGTTCTCTTGAATTGAATTTTATTTATAACTTGTCTTTTTTTAAACTTATAAGTCGATCAAGAAAAACTGGAAAAAATAAGAGGGGAGTGTTTGTTTTTATCTATACACCTTTTATAAATCTTTAAAAAAATTCATTAAAAATAGCTACGCATTTTTAAAAATTAACTGTCCGAAGAAAACACTTTTTTCTTCCAGGAAACTCAAATGAATTTAATTGACACACCGTATATTAATCTCTTTTAATGTTAAAATAAAAAGCAATCATTGCTTTTTTTCTTTCGGTTTTACATATAAACATAAAAAGCAAAAGATGATTTATTTATTTATCATTACAATTACATTACATTTACATTACAATTACATTACAATTACATTACAATTACATTACAATTACATTACAATTACATTACAATTACATTACAATTACATTACAATTACATTACAATTACATTACAATTACATTACAATTACATTACAATTACATTACAATTACATTACAATTACATTACAATTACATTACAATTACATTACAATTACATTACAATTACATTACAATTACATTACAATTACATTACAATTACATTACAATTACATTACAATTACATTACAATTACATTACAATTACATTACAATTACATTACAATTACATACAATTACATCAATTACATTACAATTACATTACAATTACATTACAATTACATTACAATTACATTACAATTACATTACAATTACATTACAATTACATTACAATTACATTACAATTACATTACAATTACATTACAATACACATTACAATTACATTACAATTACATTACAATTACATTACAATTACATTACAATTACATTACAATTATATTACAATTACATTACAATTACATTACAATTACATTACAATTACATTACAATTACATTACAATTACATTACAATTACATTACAATTACATTACAATTACAGTACAATTACATTACAATTACATTACAATTACATTACAATTACATTACAATTACATTACAATTACATTACAATTACATTACAATTACATTACAATTACATTACAATTACATTACAATTACATTACAATTACATTACAATTACATTACAATTACATTACAATTACATTACAATTACATTACAATTACATTACAATTACATTACAATTACATTACAATTACATTACAATTACATTACAATTACATTACAATTACATTACAATTACATTACAATTACATTACAATTACATTACAATTACATTACAATTACATTACAATTACATTACAATTACATTACAATTACATTACAATTACATTACAATTACATTACAATTACATTACAATTACATTACAATTACATTACAATTACATTACAATTACATTACAATTACATTACAATTACATTACAATTACATTACAATTACATTACAATTACATTACAATTACATTACAATTACATTACAATTACATTACAATTACATTACAATTACATTACAATTACATTACAATTACATTACAATTACATTACAATTACATTACAATTACATTACAATTACATTACAATTACATTACAATTACATTACAATTACATTACAATTACATTACAATTACATTACAATTACATTACAATTACATTACAATTACATTACAATTACATTACAATTACATTACAATTACATTACAATTACATTACAATTACATTACAATTACATTACAATTACATTACAATTACATTACAATTACATTACAATTACATTACAATTACATTACAATTACATTACAATTACATTACAATTACATTACAATTACATTACAATTACATTACAATTACATTACAATTACATTACAATTACATTACAATTACATTACAATTACATTACAATTACATTACAATTACATTACAATTACATTACAATTACATTACAATTACATTACAATTACATTACAATTACATTACAATTACATTACAATTACATTACAATTACATTACAATTACATTACAATTACATTACAATTACATTACAATTACATTACAATTACATTACAATTACATTACAATTACATTACAATTACATTACAATTACATTACAATTACATTACAATTACATTACAATTACATTACGATTACATTACAATTACATTACAATTACATTACAATTACATTACAATTACATTACATTTACATTACAATTACATTTCAATTACATTACAATTACATTACAATTACCTTACAATTACATTACAATTACATTACAATTACATTACAATTACATTACAATTACATTACAATTACATTACAATTACATTACAATAACATTACAATTACATTACAATTACATTGCAATTACATTACAATTACATTACAATTACATTACAATTACATTACAATTACATTACAATTACATTACAATAACATTACAATTACATTACAATTACATTGCAATTACATTACAATTACATGAATTGAAGTATACAACTAATTAATCTAAATGCATAAATTTACTTATGGATAAATATACAGATTTATTGACTTCATATTATTCGGTTGCGCAACTACTTTTTTAGCCTAAAAAAGTGGCAAGTATGAACAAAAATGTAAACATACTAAATCCAAAGTTTTGCTCCGAAATAAAAAATTCTTGTTCTTACTTAAGCATTATTAAACCAAAAGAGGTGAAAAAAGATGAAAGAGAAATGTATAGCTCTAGAACACTGTTTGAAAGTTCATTTTATAATAACAATGTGGAAAAGTCTAATATTGGTCTATTTCCTTTGCCGAACCAAGAGAAAACCCAATGTTCACAAAGCTTGTTGTAACAAAATATTTAAATATAGGCGTAAAGAAGGCGGTGATAATTTTGAAATTAGGAAACACACTCTACGGTATGAGTTTCACTTAAAGCCTAAGGAGATAAAAAATAATTCTGGTTGCGGTAAAAAATCTTTAAAAACAGAAAATAAAGGTCAAAGAATAAGTTCATTTGAGACAGCACAAGAAAAAATTACCAAGAAAATCTCCATTTAAAAAGTCAAAATTCAGCGCACAATTCATTCCGCGCACTAGTCAACGCGATTCATTTAAATTTTGAAAAAAAACATAATAAAACATAATTTTCACTATAATAAAACATAAGTTATTAATCAGTTGATAATTAGTTAAAAAATCACTTAATTGTTGTAGAAAAAGGCAAACTATTAAACTTTGAAAGACTATTTACATTTAAAAAAAAGTAATTTTCTATTAAAAAAAAATTAACGAGCAAAAAGTTATAACATAAAGCAAGAATAAATTTTTTTTATCAAAACCTCAATACCTCAAAGTTTCGAACTATTTGCATTTTAATATGAGGGGAATATCTTACATTTGAACCAATAAGATTCAAATACAAAGGGCAATTGTGCGCGGGATTTTTAAACAGACAAAAATGATTTAATAAAGAGCTGCTCAAATTCACAACAAATTACAAAATAAACTAGGATGTTTACCAAGCTAAATATTTTTTAGTAAAAGTATATTTTAAAAAGGGAACATTTAATAATATTTTGCTCAAAAAGGATGACGAAGGTTGACAGGCATAAAAGTAACACGTGTCCTCCTAAAGGAGGACGGTTGGTCACCCTAACAAATTGTCAAAAAGATTGTTTTTAAATTGTGAAATTTAGTTGAGTGATTGAAAATGAAAATGTAAATTATTGCACAATTTTGTGCATTGGTTTGTGATAGAATTATCACCGTATTTTACCGAACAACTATGGTAGATAGATTAAAATTGCTAAACAGTAAAAAATAAAAACGATAACTTATTTTAGTGGTGAAAATGTTGGAAAATGACAGTGGGAGATTTACTTGTTTATGATTCCAGACAAATATACAATTTAATTGATTAACAAGATCATGCAATTAGAGTATTTTTGATAGTTTGAAAATGGACATCAAAGTTAAAATATATTGATTAAAGTAAGTTTTTTTTACCTTGTTTTTTAAAGTTCGATAATCTTAAAAAAGCATAAGACTTGCTTTGTCTTTACACCTGTCAAACATAAATGAGATGTGATACAAAAATTGCATTGTATATATTGAGTATAGCTTCATTATTGACATAGCTGCGAATTTAGGCTAGCATTCCATTTGATCTACACAACTCCACGGCTACATTTTTAAGATAAAAGGAGAAGGATAGATTTTAGTCAATTTTAATTTCAAGATATTTTAATGAAACCAGGGCAAAGATTTTTTGGCTCTTTGGTCTGAAGTTTAAGTTTTTATACATTTTAGATTTAAAAATAATGAGTTTTGTTTTGTTTAGGGTTTCCAATTGGTTTTAACCGATAACCGAAAACCGCAGTGTTTTTGTCAAAACCGGCATAAATGAAAAACCGTCGGTTTTCAAAAACGGTTTCAGTGATTTTTTTGTATAATAGTATTTAAAAATATAAAGTGTATAAACAAAAAAAATTTGAAAGTAATTAAACTATTATTTTATTATTCAGATTGTATTTTGCTTGAAAGCTGAATATGTGTTTTCGTTTTCAAAGTTATATAATTATTTCAAAGAAAATATTCAAATATTGAATAGAACACGCAAATATATTCAAATATAAGGTATTTTAATATTCAAATAGGATAGCTTATTTGTTATATTAATGTTTTTTATTCCTTAAAAAAACGCACGGATATTTTTAGTTCTGTTAGATCCACAACTACTGCAAAACCATAATTTGCGTCATGAAATTACTATCAATGGTCTTTCGACTGGAGAATCCAAACCCTCAACCGGAAAAAAAATTAAAACCAGGGAAAGTTATTTACAAAAAACGAGCCTTAAAGAAATTTTAGCTGACGATGTATTGGATAATACGATTACCAACAACAAATTTAATCGCTCATCTATTCATCAAAGAGGAAATCGTCGTCTTAATAGTCCAACAACTGTGATGAATTTAATCTATCAGGATTTTTTTGATAAAAAGGAAGTGATGAAACAAGAAATTATCAAATAGGATACAAATTCATCTTAAAGCATCATGAATAATAGACACAAATGTACCAGTTCCCAAGGAAACAGACAGTTGTTCAGAAAAGGAGGAACATGGAATTTACAATGATAGTTTTAGTTTTTTGATTAAGTAAACAATGAGAATAATTTTGTCTACCCTGAATTTTGATAAATGCACAAAAAGTTTTAAAATTTATACAAATGTCATCAGTTCGTACTCAAACTTTTAAGTAGAAATTTACTGAGTAGTTTGCTAAAGTTAGAACACTTTGTTTAAATATTTTTTTAAATAAACAATGCAAAATAAACTTACATAAGTTTTATCATTTAACAAGAAAACCGAAAACCACGGTTAAAAGCAGTTTATTTTTCAATTTAAAACCAAAACCACGGTTTTATAACTGCAATTTTTTGAAAACCCTAGTTTTACTGGTATTAAAACTCAGTTTTTTATAGCGCAGCCATTGAATGGATAAATCATAATTAATATGTTTATTAATTTATTTTACAGATTTAATTTTATTCAGTCAGTTGGTGTCGCCTTTAAAATGGTAAGCCATTAAAGTTTTTGACAGGTACTAAAATCATTTCAAAAATTAAGGGAAAACAATGGTCCTAATACAGAACCTTGGGGTACACCTTCATTTTATTGGCAAAGATTTGGCTTTATTGATGAAGACAAATTGCAATCTACTAAGAAGATACAATAAAAAATATAAGTAAGGAATACCTCGAACACCGTAGTGCTCCACTTTTTTTAGTAGGATGGAGTAACTAATTGAACTAAACGCTTTTCCAAATTCAAGAAACACTCCACATCCATAAAGTTTAATGTCAAGAGGTTTTATAATAAGTGTGGAGTGTTTGTCACAAAACATGGCCGATGACACAGGTTTCAACGGGGGGCACACAATGAAAATTTTTTTAAAAAAAGTCCTATTTATCTAAAAATTTCTTATGAAAAAAAATTAATGAATAAGGGCCTTTAGAAAAAAAGTAGGGGGAGGGAAAAAGGCACGCGCCCCCAGGCTCCCCGGTGTCGTCACATCGGGGAGCCGGGTGCTAAAGCTACAGATTGGAACTTAAAGAAGTTAATGTCTTCAATGTACCAAATATTTCATTAAAGTCCATCAAAAGCAAGTGATTATAAAAGAATAGCTGAGGCAACAAGTGCAGATTTTCCGTACATATTTTGTGGCACTCAACGGGCTGAAAATCAAAGTGTTGCCTAAAAAGCAAGAGAGGTTTGGTCAAAAATAATCTTAGTTGTTGACTTCTGGAAGTCTTTACCAAAGAGTAAGCAACCTGAACTTGGTAAATCAGGGCAAAACAACAACTTTGACCATTTAAGTGCTTGAACAAATAGAGTTTTAGTTCTTTTAAAGTTTTTTGAAGAAATTGGTTGCATTCTAAATACATTCCTTGGTAGGTAATATTTGATCCAGATGCAATTTTATTGCTTTCTATGTAATATATTTTGTTTTATTACAAAAGTATAGAAATATTCTGAAATACTTTTTTCATATTATTTTTAAAGTTTTCAGGAAAAATCTCAAAATGTTATTTTCAATCTTGCTATTTTTTTTTCTTCTAGTTTCTTTTCAAACTGATAAACCGGTTTATCAGTTTGAAAGACTCCTTTTCTGGTGATGACACTTGAAGAACTTCTGCGAAACTTTTATGCGAAGTTCATTCAATTAGATGTTTCTTTTAAATGACAAAACTACAACATCTTTATTAAAAATTTTTCATTAAAGTATTATCATTAGCAACTCAAGAGTAAGAGAAAGATTACTGATGTTCAAATTGACAAGTTCAAAAAGAAATGATGTGATTTTCTTGTCTCAATGTGTACTCATATTATTGAGAAAAGCCCTTTGTCTTAACTGGTTGCTCGCTGGTGTCTGGTGTGTATTTCCCCATCATTTATGATTAAATATCACAGAAAAGTTTGATTATTTTTTTTGATAAACTGTTGGTGAAGCTTGTTACTCAATAAAATTAGATTTTCTGTTGGTGATTTAGCTAAGAAAGAATATTCCTAGTTCTATAAAAGTGTGATAGTTGATAACAAAGCAGTATTTTTGACTTTTGATAAAGATTAGGATTGTTTGCACTACTTTTTGTGGAATTACATTGATTTAAAAATGTATGCAAATCTACAGCACATTTTCAAAATTGTCCTCATTTTATCGCACAGTCAAGCTCAAGTTGAACGTGGTTTTAGCAGCAACCAAAGCTTGAACAATGATAATATGTCCCCAGACACTATCTCTTTACGTTCAACACAAGACCAACTCACATTTCACGGGTTCAAGGCACATGAAGTTGAAATAACAAAAGATTAACTAGATTACTGCAAACAAGCAAGCAAGTATTTTGATGAAGCCCTGTCTGTAGAAAAAACAGTGAACATGGAAGCAAAAATAAAAGTTACGGAAGATATTGAAATTGTCAATATTTAAGTTTGACAGGCATTATCTATAATTGAGAATTTAAAGAATCTCTTGAAATTGGATTCTGTGCTGAAAAAAGAATAGCCTTAGGTTTCTGCCTTGAATAAAAATGTGTTTTTAGTTTATACCGCTAAATGTAATGTCATTATTTAATAATTCCTTTTCTATTTAGACGACATTAAGTTGATATATCATAATCTAATGCATTAAATATATATATATATATATATATATATATATATATATATATATATATATATATATATATATATATATATATATATATATATATTTAAGCAAGTATTTTGATGAAGCCCTGTCTGTAGAAAAAACAGTGAACATGGAAGCAAAAATAAAAGTTACGGAAGATATTGAAATTGTCAATATTTAAGTTTGACAGGCATTATCTATAATTGAGAATTTAAAGAATCTCTTGAAATTGGATTTTGTGCTGAAAAAAGAATAGCCTTAGGTTTCTGCCTTGAATAAAAATGTGTTTTTCGTTAATACCGCTAAATGTAATGCCATTATTTAATAATTCCTTTTCTATTTAGACGACATTAAGCTGATATATCATAATCTAATGCATTAAATATATATATATATATATATATATATATATATATATATATATATATATATATATATATATATATATATATATATATATATATCTATATATATATATATATATATATATATTTATATATTCATTTATAATAGCTCATCTATTTCTATTTAAAATTTATTGGAAAAAGAAAGATTTTTGTTTTTAATATAATTGTTTCCTCTTTAATTCTCCTTACTTTTTCCTTCAAAAAATTGTTGCTCATGACTGAATCTCCTTAATTATTAGGAAAATATCTCCTTAAATCTCCTTAACATCCCTAATTTTAGCCCCAGTTTTAATAGTGGGAACCCTGAAGAAGTCAAATAATTAAAATAATATTTTAAAACATTTTTTGTTTTTAAAATATTTTTCAGTTCAGAGGGGGAACCATCTATAACTATTACTAAGCGTTATGTGATGTATTTCGAATTTCGGTAAAAGATGTTTTTATATTAAAGTTTATTATTTTAATTACATCAAAATAATTTTTCGAATCTCATTAAAAATATAATTTTTTTTTAGGTTGTAAAAGAAGGAGGAAGGCGATGACACGCCCCCTTCCCCATCTACACCACTTGAAACAAAGGGTGCGCTGCTAGTGATGTTGTAAAGTAATAAAATGTAATTTTTGACTTGATACTAGATTTCTTTTTTATTATGAAGATAAATATTTATAAAAAAAAGTGTCACTTTTGACATTTTTGGGTGGATGTAAGGGTGGTGTTTGAAACCATCACCCTTACATCCACCCAAAGACAATGATTAAACTTCTATACTTGACTGGGGTCTAATAGCTAATTACAAAAAATCTTGTGTATAAAAATTTACATTTTTATTAAAAAAAAATACTTTTTTTTAAATATTGTTAGTCTTTATTGCCGGTATTGATGTTGGTTTTGTGCCCCCTCTTGCCTCCAGAGCGCCTGTAATCTAGAAACCTTTATAAATTTGTAGATAACTCTTGTATCTATCTTTTAGTACCAAGATGTAAACTTTGATATAAGAATTGATTAAGTTATAATAGTTTTAGTTAATAAAAACTTTATTTTGATCACAGTTTCTTTAACAAATCATAATATCAAAAAATCGGTACTTAAAACGTCATAACTTTTTGTAGGGTGGTTCGATTTTGAAAATTTTTTCTCTTTTAGAGTATTGAAATGAAGCTCTTTTTAATTATATATTATAACCTAGAATTTGATGAATTTAAAAATATCATGTAACATACCTAATACTGCTAAATAAATAATTTTAATATAACAAAAATTTTAAATTAGTATATACAACACAGTAACACAGTTACTGCGTTGTACTATGTTGTATTATGACATAATACAACATAATAAATAATTGTTGCTACAATATAATTTATGTTGTGCTATATTGTAGCCATAATTATGATATATTGTAGCAGATATCTCAATTATGGGATCAATATAAAATAGGTTATATATTTTTATAAAACTTCTATTTTGTCTTTTTATAAATTTTATATAGATTTTGTCAATTGTTTACTTTACTTAATTATTTTATAGACCAAAAAACTAACTATATAGTTTGTGTTATGAAAAATATATAAGTTTTTTTTTAATCAATGAAATATTTATAATCACTATATTTTATTAATCTACTTTGTTTAGCTAACTTTTTTTGCTTTCGTTTATATCTGTCAAACCCTGTATATTTAAAAGACAATGTTTGCATCTTAAATTTGTATTTGTGGTGGAAAACTGATGGAATAAAATCGAGATCACTGATAATATTACTTTTTTTACCTATAAATATTATATTAAAACTTTAGAAAAAAATAGAACAACAATGTGTATTTATAATTCTAATAAATTATAAAACTTACCGGACAAAAAGTGTTCTGAACAGACATAATGATATGGTAGTGTCACAGTTATTGGCACCTTAACGCTATTTTTGATACTAATTTCCTAATTTCTGTACAAAAATCGTACCAGTTAATGAAACTTTTTCAAATTTGGCACAATATTAGATAAATATCTTGTAAATGACCTGACGCATTTATTTTTTCATTTGCGCAAAAAATCTAGTATTTATTCACATTATGAGTAAGTTGATTCGTTGTCCCAAGTTATTGGCACTGTGACTCAATTATTGGCACGCGCGACTCAATTATTGGCATTAATTTGAATCCAGATCTAGAGAACCTAAACATCGATTATTTTTTTTCGTTTTAAATTTTTTTTTTTTTTTGTACAAGAACTAATAAGTATATCGTATATTAAATACATATATATAATAAAAGTATTTTATCAATTAAAACCACAAAATTAAAGAGGATTTAAAGAAATAAAGTTTTTTATTTAAGTGCATCACGGCACGCAAAAAGAAAGTTCTTTCTTTTAATAAGTTTTTTTATGTTTGTCAGTCTTTTGGGCTTCTCAGATATACAGTTTAGGTGCACAGCACAACCACAAGTATTAAAGTTCACACCCAACTTTGATCTTATTTCTTCATCATAATTTGCGTTGCCAAAAATTACAAATCCAATTTTCATCTTCTATTGATCTATAAACTTTATTTGTTAGTGTTTGGCTATACTCTTGTGTAGATAGAGCATACACTCGACGTTTCTTTCTTTTATTTATAGGTTTATTGAAAATAGAAATTTTAGTATTTTTTTCCTCTACCAACATTTAAATAACTCTTTTAAATAATAAAAGAAAGTTTCCCCTGGTGACACTGGACCGACCTAAAAAGTGATGCTCTGATGTTTTAGACTTCAAGTTAGGGTACCTTTTTAGATATCTGCATGCCCAAGTTCTAGAAAGAATTCCATTTTTAAATACAGCAGGGTGCGAGCTTTTATGTAATATTTCTGAAATTATTAGTTGTAAGTCATTTACTTTTAGAGGAAACCCTCTTCTTGACATTTCAATAAGCTACTTCTCACATGCATCTTCAATAAATAGTGGCAAAGTATGTGCTGGTCATGGCCTACACACTAGACTGCTTAAACCAGATAGTTTTGTTTGTAGAGTACTGCAAGGAACATTATATTTTTTTGCAGCTGATTTGATAGACATCTCCGATTTTTTAAGTCAATCGCTCGCTCCATGCTTCTACTGCCATACTGCTTTATCTTAACTTGTCAGTTGTTAATAGAATTCTTTGATTTTTGCATTATTTAGTAATAATTTAAATATAATTAATACTGAAAACAAAAGCTTGAAAAAAAGCTTATTTTAAAAGTTATAAAGATATCCATTAAAAATACTGCCATGCCAATGTTTGAGTTGTTGTCACAATTATTGGCACCCAAATTTAAAAAAAGAATAACTCAGGAAATTTTTATTGTAAAATAAAAATTACTGTGTTAGCTTTTAAAAAACATTTCATTTTACCTTTGGTGCCATTTTGGACTTCGGATTATAATTATTAAATTATGGAATCAAAATAATGTTCCCATCTTCTTCAGAAACGAAAATTGTATCGAGGTTAACGTTTTCGGCAAATTATTGCGTTTTTTTCTTACTTAAACAAAAATGTATATAACAAAATTGAAAACCAGCAAAAATTTTTTGCTCAAACGGTAGACGAAAGGTTACTCTGTTTATATGGTGATAATTTTTTACTTTTCAACTAGAAATAGCTATATAATTTTTTGAAAAAAATGAAAAGTGCCAATAATTGAGTCATGCCAATAACTGTAACACTACCATACTATGTTTTAGTCCGTAATTTTGATTTGATGACTGCTCCATTTTTATCAACATGTGCCCGATTTATTGCCTTTAACCACAATTTTCTTCTGCTATCTTCAGTTGGAAGAATGTAAAATCTTAATTTTGGTTTACTTTGAGAATTATTGGTACAAGAAAACACACAGCAACTTCGAGGCATTATTATTTATATACTCCTAATCCGATCAATTATTTGTTTTCACTAACATATAATGGTAGACTTTTTTCGCGATAACCGTGACGTGATCTCCGACCCGAAGAATATTCAAAAAGGTGTTTATGAGTTATTTTTTCTATTATTTAATTTTATGTTAAGTAGATGACACTTAAGAATTAAGTGTGAAGTATCACTAAAGGTTAAAGTAAAGAATACAAGGATCGATAATGCTTGGAATATTTTGTTTGCTAATTAGACATTGTTTAATCACTCTTGGGAGGTTGGTAAATTTTGGATTTTATAATGTAAAAATTTTTATTCCTCATATAAATAATCAATAAACTATTCTTTATTTAATTATATTTCTTAGTTTTTTTTTAATTCTTTGATTAAGTTTTAAATTAATATTCAACATATATAGCGATTCCACGGCTTAACAAAAAACATTTGAAGTTTGACAAAAAACACGTAATTTTCATAAACTTTGCTCTATTATATCTTTTTGTATGGTTAAGCCAGCGCCTTGAGGTTTTTTGCATCAGCGCCTTGAGGTTTTTTGCATCAAGAAAGTATTTTTTAAGCTCTGCTTTATCTTTTATTGGTGCTTTTCCGGATGTTGTTGGTTTGTCACCTTCTGATGCTTGTTCTACCCCAACTTCTATCCACAATAGTGAAATTGTTCCAAATCAAATTACTATTTCTGTATCTTCTGATTTGAACTTGCAAATTGCTAATGATGATTTTTTGTGTTCTGTTACCCCAAACTCTATTTTATACACCCCTTTAGGAAATGATTCTGAAAATTTTCTTCTTGAAGTGCAAGTTAATGAAGTGAATCTGCCAGTTTCCAATTCAGATAAAAAACTACCTATATTATCAGGTGAATTGGCCTATCAAATAAAAAAATACAAACAGAGAATTAATTATCTTAAATTACAAAACAGACAAATTTATAAAAGATGCAATGAATATAAAAAAAAATATCAAGCAATCTTGTCAAAATATAATGTCAGAAATGTCAACAAAAAAGAAGTTAGAAAGGATTGTAGGATTAACCAATTGTTGCAAAAAAATTTTAGATTAGAAAAAGAAATTGATTTGGCTAGAAAGCGTTCACAATCAGATAGACAAAAGGCATGGTATTTTAAGAAAAAAATTGAAAACACTGTTTTGAAAACATCTGATGAAGCGAATGATTCAATATTAAAGGAGAGTTTAAATTACTTTGAAAATCTTTCAGAAGAGCTGAAGGAAAGAGTTAACTTTTTTGAAAAAAATGTAATTGATGTTTTTGAAGGAGGTAGATATAATGATGAAATTCGCCCTGTATATTATGACCTTTTAAGTAAAAATGTTTCTGTTAACAATGTTGAATCAGTTATCAGAACTGTACTACAAAAAATGGCTGGAATTTCATGTGGCACACTTCCAAAAAAATCTTTGGCTGCTGAATTTTTTAGTGAAATGAACCTTTTATCAAAAGCACAGGTTAGAGAGGCTATATTGGATAGTACACACAATGTTCTTCATACAGATGGCACAAAGTATAATTTTAGAGAGATTGGTTGTTTTCAAGTCACAACGTCATCTGGAAGCTACACGTTTGGGATAGAAGATATGTTTTCAGGCAAGGCACAATCTTATTTTGGAGAGTTAAAAAATTTACTTACTGATATGTCTCAGATATTTTCTCCTGAAAAAGAAAACTATGAGGATGATCTTCGGAAGCTTATTTTTTCGTTCAAATCTTTGATGACAGATCGCACCATAGTTAATTCAAGTTTTTTTATCCAATTTAAACATTGGAGAGAAGCAATTTTGCCTTTTGTTGTTGAAAACTATGAACTACTTCCTTTAAATGAAAAATGAAAAATTTCTCAAATGCATCATGTTTTTTGTGGCTTACATGTTATCCATAATTTAGGAATATATGCAGAAAAAGCAATCATAGAATGGGAAAAAGTGGTTGAGCAGGAAGGTAGTGTTCATGGTGGTTTTATAAATTCTCAAAACTCACGTACCTTTGATATTTTGTATGAACTTTCAAAACTTACAAGCTATAGACATGGCGATCAACGGAACGGGAAGACTGATGAATGGAGGGCATTTTTGCGTAAAAAGTTTTCAAAAAATTTTATGGTTTCATTTCTGCATCATCGGTTTAACATTATATTTTTACTTGGTGGAGCAACGTATTTTCATAAAGATCATCTTAAAGAATTTGTTTTTAATCTTGATGGTTCAAATTTCCTTCATGAATCAATTAGGCATGATATTGACAACATAATTTTTCATGCTTCAACCAGAGCTCGGGGAATTTTTAATAAACTGATATCAGGACCTCTTTTTCGTATTATTGAAGAGGAAGGTCATATTTTTTCTTTAAATACCGTTTGGTCGCAAATGTTTAATTATTTTGTTTGTTGTTCTTCTGATGCATCAATAATGTTAAGTGGTTCTACATTTTTTGATGTCAAATATCTCACTAAGGATGAATTGTTTGATTGTTTGTTTTTTAACTGTAATGACCCACTTTTGGATGCCTTAACACAAGAATGTCTTGAAGTTATATGTTGTTCGTGTTCAGTTATGATCCAGAGTCAGTTAAGAGACCAATTGCCTGGAGGGAAATATCACAATCCAGCTGTTAATGTCCTTGAGGAAACTCAAAACTGTCCGCGTACTAACATTGTGTCTGAACGTGACTTTGCTTCTTATGACCGCAGGTTAAAAATGAAACCTAACATCACAACAGTAGCTGCAGCTGGTGTCATCATGTTTGACAACAACAAAACAGCTGATTGGATATATGGGAAATCCCAGGAAGAATTGGCAAGGCTAGTTTAACTAGCAAGGCGAAATAAAAAAGGATATATTAGAAAGTACAGAGAAAAAAAAGCAAATATATTGCAGTACAAAATCGATGAGATGGACAAGCGCAACTTAGAAAAGGAAATAAAGGAGCAAAAGGCAAGCGAAGAAAAAGAGTTTTTGACAACAGAATTTGGGAAGGATGGTGGTTTAATTTTGTGTAAAGAGGATTTTGAGCAAATCTTAGGTACTGAAAATGAAATTGTAATGAAGTTGCAAAGACAAATTAAATTTCGAAAAAAAGTACTACAGCAAAAAATTCCAGAAAAGTGGCTACAGTTAGGAGAAAAGGTAAAAGGTGAAAATTACAAAAAAGTTGGTATAGAGGCGTTAAAAACAAACCTGCTATCAATTTTTAAGTTTTTAAAAGATGCTCCAGAACAACGAGCAAATACAATAAAATATTCAGTCATCAGACAGAATAATGAAAGACAAGAAATGTTGTTAACATTAAAAAAAAAGGTCAGATTAGAGGGTGACACTAGATTATTAATAGAAACTAGAAAAATAATAAGAGCAGGCGCATCAAAGGGAGGGGTTCCAAAGTTTTTAGGAAAAATAATTAAACATAAAATGGTAGATGAAGGTGGAAAGGATGTATGGTATTCAGGGCTCGTAGTAAGTGTTTTAGACGACAATGAATTCGATGATGAATGCGAGTTTGAGATACTATATGACGGATTTGAGGATAAATACGATATTGAGTTAGTCAAAGAGTGGAGGATGAAATGTGTTGTGATAGAGGGAAAGGCTGATGATTATGTGGAGGGCGAAATTCGAAAAAAACAAAAATGCTGTTAATATTGTTTTTGACGCAATGCTAATTCAACTTCAATTTATTGCATTTATATTTGCTATTATTATTATTCAATTTAATGTCTTTATGTTTGTAATCTGTTTGGTCATCTGGAGCAGTGTTTGCGCACCCACAATTCTTTATATGTATATTTGATTTCTGTTGAACCTCTGCAGCCATGACAACATACTGGTAAGTTATGCTTTCTGTTTTTGCGCTGATGTACCATTAATATATCTATCCTTGTGTTTAGGTATTTGTGAGTCATTATATGTATATTTTTGTAGGTGCATCTACAAGTCATAATATGAATACCTGTCTTCTGTTCACCTCTACAGCTGTGTTGATCTACTGATTAGTAATTATTTGTATGTTTGTGTTTACGCACCCGTAAGTCATTATATGTATGTTTGTGTTTATGTACCCGTCAGTCATTATATGTATGTTTGTGTTTATGTACCCGTCAGTAATTTTGTGTATGTTTGTGTTCTGTTGGACCTCTGGAGCGGTGTTGACGCACCCGTAAGTCACTATATGTATGTTTGTGTTTATGTATCGGTTATGTACCGGAGCGGTGTTGACGCACCCGTAAGTCAATATATGTATGTTTGTGTTTATGTACCCGTCAGTCATTTTGTATATGTTTGTGTTCTGTTGGACCTCTGGAGCGGTGTTGACGCACCCGTAAGTCACTATATGTATGTTTGTGTTTATGTACCGGTTAGTCGTTATGTGTATGTTTGTGTTCTGTTGGACCTCTGGAGCGGTGTTGACGCACCCATAAGTCAATATATGTATGTTTGTGTTTATGTACCCGTCAGTCATTATGTGTATGTTGGTGTTCTGTTGGACCTCTAGAGCGGTGTTGACGCACCCGTAAGTCACTATATGTATGTATGTGTTTATGTACCGGTTAGTCATTATGTGTATGTTTGTGTTCTGTTGGACCTCTGGAGCGGTGTTGACGCACCCGTAAGTCAATATATGTAAGTTTCTGTTTATGTACCTGTAAGTCATTATATGTATGTCTATGTTCTGTTGGAATTGTATGTATGTCTGTGTTCTCTGGTACAGCATTCATGGACGCGTAAGTCATTATATGTATATTTATGTTTTGTTAAAGAAAAAAAAAGTTTTTAGACCATGAAGAAACATATACAGTAAAATGATGCTGAATGATTACTCACACAAATAAGAATTTTTGTAGCACTTAGGGACAGTCACAGTAAAAGGATGAGACCTAATTGAATGATAAGTAATGAAAGAATGAATTTTAGCAGATGGCATAAGAGACACTAGCTCCTTAAAACATCACCCTTTATAGTATTTGTAGAAAAGAGTAAGAGAAGCAACACTATGACAGTGCGACAATGGTTGGCTACAGCGGCAGGTCTTGGTATTCTATAATTATTTTTATTTTTAATTTTTGTTAATAAACTTGTGTCACCCTCTAATCTGACGTTTTGTTAACAACATTGCTCTTTTCTTTTTGATTTTTTTTCGAAATATATTTGTCTTTGCAACTTTATTACAATTTCAGTCACAATAAAAGGATAAGACTTAATTGAATGACGAGTATCATGAGAATGAATTTCAGTAGATGGCACAAGAGACGCTAGCTCTTTAGAGCAGTGCCCATTATAGTATTTGTAGAAAAGAGGAAAAGAGAAAGAGAAGCAACATTACGACGATGTGATAATGGTTGGAGGTTGGCTGCAAGAGCAGGTCCAACTATGTTTACAATGCATTTTTGAACCTTGACTAAAAGAGAAAGGGCATTATTGGAAGATCCGCCCCAGATGGGGCAACAGTATTCCATACTAGGAAGGATTTGAGATTTATAGAGATAAAGAATAAAATCCGGAGTAAGAAAGTGTTGAGCTCGATAAAGAGATGCAACCTTAGCAGATGCTAATTTTCCAATGGATTTGATATACAGTTTCCAAGAAAGATAGGAAGTAAGAGCTAATCCTAGAAGACGAAGGGTAGATGACTCATGGAGTACATTACTGTTAATAAATATAGGAAGATCTAGATTATGGAGAAAACGATTAGCTGAAAAAAATTATGTTTTCTTTGAGTTAAAGTTCACCAGCCACTGTGAGCCTAATGCTGTAGCAGAAGTGAGTTCCTTTTTAAGCTCAAATGCCCTCTTCAAGCAATCAGAGAGTGTTGCGTTCATATCAAGGCAGGAATAAATGGTAGTATCAGCTGTAAAATGAGGCGATTGAAATCCATAGTGATGATCAGAAAGTAAGTTATTAGATTCAAGAGGAGAGCATAAGTGTTTGTTAACTAAAGACTCAAAACCCTTGCTTATAATTAGACCATTAGATTTATCTACCTTATTCAAAAACGTCAATTACATGTTACAAATTAAAATGTCTTTATTTGATAGGTGAAATCACCAGGTAATATAGGTAATATCCAAATTAGAAACTGGAAGATTCTCTTGAATAAATTGCGTTTTAATAAGAAAGTTTTTAGAACCATTTCCTAAAGGGATGTATGCAATAGAAGTTGGGGTAACAGCATGAAAAGTCATCATTAGCAATTTTCAAAATTAAATCAGAAGGTACAAAAACAGTAATTTGATTGGGAACAATTTTACTATTGTGGATAGAAGTAGGGGTAGAGCAAGCATCAGAAGGTAACTACTTTTAAAGTTGGAAGTTACTGGAAGAGCCTAGATGAAGTTTATATATATATATATATTTTTTTTTTTTTTTTTTTTGTTATTCACCTCCTCAAGGCCAAGAAGGCCACTACAAATGAGGAGGCTACTTAATAGTGGTTATAACCCTCTCTCAACTCTATAACTCCGAAACACGAACCTCGACGAACAAGGCCGCTGCTCGGAGAAACTAGTTGAGCGTGGTACTACCAGGGACGTGGTAGGGATCGAACTCGGACCCTTTCGCTTATGAAGCGAGCGTTTTACCACAACACCACTACTGCATATATAGCTAGATAATAATTAACAGACAACTTAAAAAATTGCAAAAAGATGGGTAAGTCCATCACGCCAGACTTTATCGAAAGCCATTGAGATCCAGAGCAGTAGAATTTGCCTAACCACCTCTATGTAATGCTATGTAGTACCATTCTGTAATAACAGTTAGCAAGTCAGTTCTTAAACAAGATGATTGAAATCCATTTGTTTCTTATGTCATCTGCAAATAAAGCCACCTTTAAGTTTTTCAGGATGATCATTAGTTTCGGTTAAAAGTTAACCCATTACTTAGTGACACAAGTGTGACTTAGGAGCGTTTAGTGCCACAGGGTCTGTGTGTTTTGTGATTGTAATGTTATTGTTGTGATGTTTTGTGTTGAGAGACAACTTGGCTTACCTTCTCGATGGTGTCTATTGTTAAAAATGATTATTAGTTTGTTTCGTTACTGAAACTTGCTACTTCCAATCATTCACTAAAAGCCAAGAAATAAGTTTTAGAATAAAAACATTTTTCTATGTTATTTTCATTTTTTTTTGTCTTAGGCGTTTTCATAGGTTCACATAAGCAATCTTAAAGAGTAAGTTTCTTATTTTATACTTATTTAGTTTTAAATGTTTTTAATTTATATATTTTTAAAATGAATTAACTAAATATTTTTAACACGTTATTGTGTATCTGTGTTTCTAATAGTAATATTTTTACATTTTTAGATATAATTTCTGCTGTTATACCTGCCTATTACAGTTGTAAGTACTCCAAATTTCAGAAAGTTCGTTTGCTGTAAGTTATTTTCATTAAAAATTAAATTTTAACTTTATTGAAGAAACTTCTGTTTGTTAAATAGGTTATTCTTAATAATTTCGACAGATTTTAATGCCCTTTTGTAGTAATTTACTGACCGGTCTGTAAATTATACAATAATTTCAAAATGATGGATGATTTGGATTCCATGATTCCTTTATGCATATTTGTATGGTGTAATTATAATAAAACCCCAAATTTTATTTTCCAAAACTAAGTAAATAAGTGAAAACCATCAGTCTGTAAAATAGATGATTCTGGTTAATCTCGTCAGATGAATAAAAATGGGACCATTATGAAAAATTTCAAATCAAATTTAATAACGGTTGAAAAATATCAAATATATTCAAAGTCGGTATGCCCAGTTGGTTTGTGTAGCCCTTTTGCAGTAATTTACTGACCGGTCTGTAAATTATACAATGATTTCATAATGATGTACTATTTAGATTCCATGGTTCCTTTATGCACATTTGTATAGTGTTTTTATAATATAACCCCAAATTTTATTTTCTAAAACTAAGTAAATAAGTGAAAACCCTCAGTCTGTAAAATAGATGATTCTGGTAAATCTCGTCAGTTGAACAAAAAAATTTTGGGGTATTTTATTTTCTTATAGTTGTTGGATCACTATTGAAAATTCAAAGTCAAATGTAATAATGGTTTAAAAGTTATTCTAAAGTTAATATGACACCAAAACTAAGTAAATAAGTTAAAACCCACAGTCTGTAAAATAGACAAATCTGGACAATACCGACTGAATTAAAAAAAAATATTTTGGTATTTTATTTTCTTATAGTTGGTGAATCAATATGGAAAATTTCAAGTCAAATGTAATAACGGTTCAAGAGTTATTCAAGAGTTAATATGATCCAAAAATACTCTCTTTTTTGGTGCCATAACACTGCAAATTTTCCATACTTAAGCCCTATACCTTTCGTCAAAAAATCATCAATTTTTGCACGACAAAAAATTCAATAACTTTGGATCCGCTTAACTTCAAAGGTCGAATGTCCCCTCATTTTTTAAGTCAGGTCAAGCTCTATACGATGATATATATTATATATGTTTTTTTAGATTATAAAAAAATCGTCTGGAATGGCTAACATATATATACCTAATTCTCTATTTTCTTAATATCTGTAATACATAAAAAATCTCCTTTAATTTTTTTATTAAAAGTGCAATTATTGTAAATAATATTCAATAAGTTTTATTTATTGTATTTAATATTCTAAATGTCGTTTATGAGAAATTGTTTCCATTGTTTGATTTTATGTTTAGATGATGCTAGACTTGTTAGACTTTATCAAATAATAACTTGATTTTGACGATTTGACTTTAGCTGTTAACATGTTTAAAAACTTATCCAGACAACTTAAAAAAAACCTTTATTTGAAATAAGAAAAGAAAGTCTTAACAAAAGAGTAACTTAACTAAAACTAAAACACACACAAAACCAATTTAACTAACATAAAACACACAAAAAGTAAGACAAATATTAATTAAATTTTCAATTACATTTAGAATAATAAACTTTTTTTTTACTCATATTTTAATAATAATATGGGAAACTCTTTTGATTAAAGGAATAAATTAATTCTAATGATTGTTTAATAAATGTGACATTTGATTTACAATGTAGTGCTTTTAATAGTAATTTAAAATAGTAAGTTTTCATTATCAACACATTATTGTAAATAATGAAGCATTTAAAAATTAAAAGATATTGGATTGTTTTTAAACCATATTCAATTTTGTTTAAACATATTTTTTAAATATATGGAACTTTCCATGGTTACTAATGTAGGGTTTGAAAATTTCATACTTAAACTTGAATGCTTTCCATTTATATAAGATCATTGTAAACTAAAATGGGATTATATTTGGATAATATTGGTGAATATTAAAAATTTTTAGACTAATTGTATATATCTTTAAGTAAAGCAAGGTTATTTTTGTGATTTGCTATCTTTTGATTAAAAACATTTGACTTTGATTTTCTCTATAAGTAAAATAAAAGATAACCTGTATAAAATACTTCAGGTTGAAAGCTCATTTGCGTAGATGAATTTTTTATACATAATTTTTGTATATAAGTTATATAGATGCATTAATTCTGATGCTCTAAACTCAGAGAGTTATAGTTGTTTTAAAATTTACTACTTTAGTAAGTTTTTGTGGCACCATATGCAATTATTTGTTTTCTTTCTTCTTTTTTTATTTTATTTTTTTGAATAACATTTATCAAAACAACAACAACAATCTAATTATGTATAAATAAAAGAAAACTATGCAAAATATTTTTAAATACTTTATATAAAAAATCATAAGCAATGATTTTAAAAGCTTTTCAATAATAAATAGTCTTTAGTAAAGTTCTAAGTTATTTAATCGTAACAACTTTCAAAAACATTTGTCTTTTTTAATTATTATACAAATTCAATAAAGATACTATTGCTATCTGAAACAGTTGTCATTTATAAAATTTAATGTTTTTCAAAAAGTGTATATATATATATATATATATATATATATATATATATATATATATATATATATATATATATATATATATATATATGTATATATATATATATATATATGTATATATATATATACATACACACACTTTTTGAAAAACATTCCATTGTGATTTTATAAAAAAATTTAAGTACTTTAATAAGATCTCCTCTTTGTCTTCTTTCTGACAATGTTGTTAAGTTTAGTGTCTGTAAACGGTATTGGCACAGTAAACTTTGATACTACCATCCTTATCATTCTGTGCTGTACTTTTTTAAATATTTCAATGTCACCTGTGAAGTTTGGTGACCAAACTGGTGCTGTTCAATTCAATTAAAGGTCTAATGAAAGTTGTCTAAAATTGCTTGTCAAGATGGTGATCTAAATGAACAAAAGTGTTTTTTATCATCCCAATTATTTCAATTGCTTTTGATGAACATGTTACAATGACTTTCTTACATTTTAATGATGTATCAAAATTTACACCAAGATCGCGTTCGTTTGTCGAGTTGTTGATTTCTGAATCATTAACTGTGCAATTGAATTTTATGTTGTTTTTATCGCAATGCATAACCACAAATTTACTCTCAATTCAAGTTCAGTTTGATTAACCATTTTTCTGACCATTTTTCTATACTATTTAAGCCTCTTTGAAATAATTTAGTGTCCTAAATTGAGTTTTTTGCTGATAAGATTTTGGTGTCAACTGCATATACTTTTACAGCCTAAATATTTTCCTTTTATTCCATTTGCATTCAACATTAATATAAGTGGCTTGTGTGGCTTGTGTTTAAATGCTTATGCAAAATCTAGCATTATAACATATTTTTTGATAAATTATGTGTGATAAAACCAAGAGTTTCTAAAAGATTTGTGGTACATGAATTTTGTTTCACAAAACCATATTGGCATTTTATGATCAAATTACAGTTGTCAAAAAATTTTTGCTTTTCATTTCTTATAACTCCTTCCAATATATTGCATGTTCTTGACGTTATTGACACAGGTCTGTAGTTCCATGCATTTAACTTACATCCTTTTTTGAAAATTGGTGTCACTGGCTAGGCCAGGGAGGCATGCAATTTCACGTCATATTATGACCAAGCAAATACAATTTGATTTAATGTAAATTGACTAGGGCTGTTGATGTCTTGAAAATTTGTATATGTTTTAAAAATGCCTTAAAAAATATTTTAACTTAGCTATAAAGAAACTTAAAAAAATCTTATTGTTAAAGAAGTAAATAAATCTTCGTAAAAAAAATAACGAAAAATAAAATAAAAACAACCTGACTAAAACTAAAATAGCAAAATTAAAATTAAAAATTAACTAAAATAAATAATAAACTATTGCGATATGATTATCTAAATTATGTTTGCAATAAATAACTTTAAATCTTTTATCTTTACTTATGTTTTAATGATATAATATTATGCAAAACCTTTTTTAAATTTAGTAAAAAAAAAAAAAAAAAATTAAATATAGTAAAAAAAGATTCTTAACAATTCTTAGCACGAAAGAAAAAATAATTAAATCGTTTATTTAAAAAAATGATATAGTTTTTTTTTTTTAAAAACATTTATACTAAAAATTAAATACTTATGAAAATATTATTCCTTAATGTTTCTATAAAAAGATCATTAGCAGTGATTTGTTACTTTATATAAGTGTGTTTTTACAATCCAAAAAGGTAAGTAAAGATCAAAGTTATTTAATTCAAACGGCTTTCAAATAAGTTTTTTTTTTTTTTTTCTTCTCAATAAAAATTTTCAATGAGTTTTATATGAAGTTTATTAAAGGGACCTTCACTTATAAAATTTAATTTTTTTTTAAATTCAAAAAAATCTTATAATTAAGTAATATAAATAAAAAATTATATAATTTTCAATGATGCTTGAATTAAAATCATTAGCCACTCAATTTAAAAGCGTTTTGCAAATATAAAAATGTTAGTAAAGATAAATGTGTTGAAGTTATTTATTTTTGACGTAATTGAAAACAAGTTTTTTTTTAGTGCATTTGTAAGAAACCGTAATTAAATCATTAAAAGAAAGTATTATTTGCGTGGTCATATAAAGACTTGAAATCGCATGCCTTCCTGGCCAAGCCTAGTTTAACATTTGCTGCATGCCAGTGTAGAGGCAGGTTACGTGTGTTGTAAGACGATTTGTAAATTAACCTTAGTATCAATGCTACTGACTTAAAACATTGCTTTAATAAAATAGGGTGTAAATTGTCTGCATTATACGCTTTGTATGTATTTAGTGTTTCAAGAGGATTCAAAATATCTATGTAATTAATAATATTGTCATTTAAATAAAGTGTGTGACTTATTAGTTTATCTGCTATTACTGACGTTGTGTTGCTTTCGTTTACAAAGGAGCTATGAAAATGGTTATTTAGAATATCTGCAATCTTATTTTGGTTATTTGTTACAACACCATTAGGTTTCAAAACAGCTTTTAATGATTGCTTTGTACTCCTCTGACTGTTTACATATTTATAGAGAAGTTTCGGATTTGAATTTGATTTTTCAGGTTTTTTTCATTAAGTAATTTCAGTTTACATCAAGTAATAAATGTAAAATTTAATTTTTATAAAAAATAAATTCTTTAAAATTTTTTATTTTTTTATTATGTTAGTTTAGTTTATTTATTTTTCTCTTTTATGTTTATGGATTATTTATTTTAACTCAAGTTTGCTTTGCTTTTTTAGCATCTTTTTTAAAAATGCTGATTATTAAAACTTGCAAAGAGGCTTGACAAAGTTGTCAAGAGAAAGTATTATATGTGGTCATGTAAGGCGTGCAACCGCACACCTCTTACGCAAAGGCTTGCATATTAAAAGAGATTGTCTTTGTCTCTTAATTTTAATAAATAAATCTTTGTCTTTGTCTCTTAATTTTCTAAGCTCCATTTTTTCACATTGCTTGTACTGTGGGTATTTTTATCCCCTGAGTTTTTTTAGAATTGGTTAATAATAATATTGAGTTTCTCTCTGACTCATCACTTAGTTGTGATTAACACCTTTTAGTTGTGATTAGTTGTGATTAACACTTTAATATTGAGTTTCTCTCTGACTAATCACTTTGTTATGACTAATACTTTTTCCTATTGTTGTTCTGATGGTATGGTCTGTATGCCTGCTGTTGCACTTCTTTGAAATTATTTTCGTCTTTTGACAAACACTGGGTTGGTGGCTGCTCCTATTTAGTTAAATATTTGACTAACTTGTTTCTCAGTTTCTGGTTGTTTTTCCTCATCGGTCCCAGTAACTGTTGCTATGATACTCAAAATGATTATGTTTTCTTTAATTGCTGTCTTTTTGTTCATTTATTGCTGCAACTTCTTCTGCAAAAGCTATCATCAACTTCACTGATAGCTTCATCGCCAAAAGTTCCATCATTCACATTTTAATTACGGTACCAATGTAATCTGTAAATATTGCAGCTGCACGGTCAGTGCCATAAGAATTTCCTAAATTTGAAACCTTATTCTTCTTTTCTAATGCAATCAAATAAGGATAATCTGTGAATGGACCCTCTCGTTTTGCCAAGTAATACCCAATATTAAACTTTTTCCGTAACGAATTAGCGTTTTTTACGGCCATTTTACGTAAAACATGCCCGATTGGAGTATTATGAATAACATGGTTAGATAATGCAACTGAACCTAATGTTGTTTGTTGATGAATTCGTGTAGCCTCTTTATGTTACGCACTGCTTAAGTGCGATGCCAGTGAATCTTTTTTTATTGACATTGTTGCTGGTTTGATCCAGATCATGGAAAACAATTTTGTTTGACTTATCCGTTTATCAAATTGTTTACATAAACTGCATCTTAATCTTATAATTTCATTTCCATTTAAATCGTATTCTAACTCGCAATTAAAATGTTTTCCCACTTTATAACTGTAGAAAATCTGCATCTGTGGTCATTATTTGCATCCATTTATTGCTATTAATTTAAAATTAGCAAGTGTACTAACAAACTTTAAAGTTTTTTTTTGATAACTATTTAGAGTCTATATTGCCTTCCACTATTCTTTGCAAAATAAACTTATAAAAATATCATTAAATTTGTTCATAATGAATAAGCTAAATAGGAATAAAGCCCTTGAGAATTCGAGTTAAGAAAGTGACTTTTCAATCAATTAACTTTTATTTCTTTTTTCAATCAAATCCTTTTATGTCTTCATACGAATAGGTATATAATCGTTTGTTTTTTATAAATTTTTCCTTCTTTAAACAATCGGCTTTTTTCCTGCATTTGAACATTTTTGCTAATTGATTTTCTAAATCTTTTATTTTTCTTTTTTTTACTTTATGCTCCGCTTTAGAAAAAAAATTATCGTTTCAGAAGTCACTGCAGTTTTATACTGTAAAAGAACACTAAATATTCGCGAATAAAGTATCAATCTTCAAAAATAGAAAAAGAATAATCACAAAAATAAAAAAGATCGCGAAAAAACAAATTTTAAGAAAAAACTAATCGCGAAGGTGCAAAAAGTAATCGCCATTCGCGATTGCTATACGCTTAATTCGAGCCCTGAAATATATATATATATATATATATATATATATATATATATATATATATGTATATATGTATACATATATATATGTTATATATATATCAGGGATCCAGAGTCCTTAAAGAAATCCGGCAAAAAATGATTGTTCTTCTTACCTAAAAGTATTACTTTTTTTTCTATTTTAAGTCCATAAACTTTTTTATATTTTTAGAGCTTCTGGATACCAAAAACTAGAAAGAAGTAATCTTTTTGCAACTTTTAAATCCAGAGTCCTATTTGGGACTGTGCATCCCTGATATGTATATATATATATATATACATATATATATATATATATATATATATATATATATATATATATATATATATATATATATATATATATATATATATATATATATATATATATATATATATATATATATATATATATGTATGTATATATAAATATATATATATATATATATATTAGGGATATGACTTTTTTGCAACCTACTAGGCCTGTATCGTAATTCAATGAACTTTTATGTAAAAAGAACGAATAGATGTTTCATTTTGACATATTTTGAAAAAAAGTCACCCCAAAACCAAAAAATCGAATTTTCAATAGGTACACTTTTGTACAGTAAATGAATATTAAAGGCTGAAGATGTTGTAAGAGTCATACTCCTGTTGTTATTTTATTTATTTATGCAACATGTACTGTGATATAACAAAAAACATTATGTGATATATAATTATACAAGTATTACAAAATTAACAGTATCAAAGCGTCTAGTACAACAATATACATAACTGTCTGTGTCTATAGGCCTACTGTGTTTAGTACATGGGTCACATGATGCTCACGTCTCATAAAGAGTCTAGCGCTTATTACTTAGAATGAATCGAAGTTGCAGTTTGTCTTTCTTTCTGCAGGAAGCATACAGGTCTTGCATCACCTTGATTGCACGTTCAGCTATCTGATTACTTCGTGGTATGTCGATGACGGATGGCTCTTTCTTCCAGTTATTTTTGAATGACTGCAATGCCTTTTTGTAAGGCTTCAATACATCAGATAAATTCTTGAAGTCATTGTCATTGTACTTTTGACTACTAAACCAATGTTCTGCCCACTCATATGAAATGAACCTGCAAACCTTCTCCAAATTCTTTCTCGCTTCAGGCATAAGAATGAACGCCAGAATGGCGAGAATGGCTCTTGAGTTCCATCTGGCATTGCTCATATTAGGAATGTTCTGAAAGTGAATCAGAGGGAAGTTTCTTTGTTCTTCATAGAACCTAAACACTCTTGTTAAATGGTACAAAAACTTCATATCGTTTCTCCACCCTGATTTATCAAGAATTTCTACAGTTCCATTCACAAACTTATCCTTCAGTTCATCATACTTATTTAACAGTTTAGACACAAATGGGTTTTCAATGTTTGGAGATTTGGTATCACCCCCAAGTTCTTCGTCCATCACCAGACGGAGAATCCTGTCTAGTGCGTGATGCTGACAACCGATAAATTGTGGTATTGTGACACCCTTTAATTTAAACATACGTTGCAACTTCACAACAACTCCATCTCTCTTCCCAGTATTGACGTTTTTTGTATCAGTAATGATCATCTTAATTGAATTCCACAAATTGTATTCATCAATAAGTTTGGCAATTTTTTCAGCAACAGTTTCAGCTTTGCCATCTTTTAAACGCAGTGCATCAAGTTTCACGTCAGTTCTTTCATTCTGAAGTACAACTACCTGATATTCCTTATCATCTATTCGTTTGCCGTCAAAGTGTAAGGACCACTGTTCCATTTTAAGTTGTTGTATCATTTCTTTTTTTAATTTACCTGCCTCTTTGAATATGGACTTGTAAATTGCTGATTGACTTGGAGTTGGAATATCAATACCTTGTTGTGATAATACATTGCATATTTTAGCAGCTTTCTTTGTTGAAACTCCACTTGATGTAACCATACTTACAGCAAATTTACTTTTGTAGTGCTTTCTAGTTTTTTTCTGAGTGTCCTCATCATCGTCTTTATCACCGTCGTCGTCTTCATCATCTTCACTCTTACTTTTGCAGTTTTCAGATTCAGTACCACTGTCTGTGGTAAACAGGAATTGTGATGTGGAAGGTATTGCTGTTCCAGACTGGACTTTCCTTCTCTTGGAAGGGTGAATGGTTTCTTTACTTGCCACTTGTCCTGTTGAGTACCCCACCTGTCCTTTACTTTCTTTTTGTAGGTGGTATAGACGTTTATCTTCCGAGGATAACCACTGGCCATTCACTTTCGTGATGTCAAATAATGCATTGAGAACATCATATTTTCCACGCTTGACACATTCATCATAGACCTTCAGCACCTTCATAAGCTTTGCTCTTATCACTTGATCAGACACACGTGGAAAATTCAGTTTATTGTCCCACAATTTTGTAATTTCCTTAGAAATTTGGTCTATTCGTTCTTTTCTTCCTTTAACATATGCTCCGAGAAACTGGTATCTTCCTACGATCTGCAATTGAAGTGGTATTCTGGATGTTTCATCGAGTGAATGTTCTTCTACAGCCACGCTTCCTCTACTTCTGTGTGACTCTTGAAATCTCACCAAATTTTTAGTCCAAGTCTTCTTGTTCTTTGTTACTGTGGTATGACTTTTCTTGTGAGACATCATATAATATTGTTACGACTTTACGGATAGCTGAGCGTAAATATCCGTTTAATAAAGTCGTTTAATTAATAAAATACTTTAACTGTATAGTAATCCAATTATAGTTCGATAATCCAGTCAATGTTGATAACAGTTCGATAATCCAGTCCGTATCCTAACGATAATGCTACAACTACTTATACTTCGTACACTTACAGCGTCTTTAGTTCGCTACAGTAGTTCCTTATTAGCTCAGTTACACGCAGAGTACTTCATAGAACTATTCACATTATCAACACTGAGCTCTGACAGCAGCTCGCTTATATAATTATTTAGAGCTTCCAGAATGTTCTACTAAGTTCTATAATCTTCTACAGTCTGTTACAGTCGTCTATATCACCGTGGTAACACAATGACGTCATCACATAACAATTCCAAGTATTTGCCGGCACACGGCCGTTTCGTTGCCATGGTAACGTGTGGCGTTATATTTATAAATTCATAACAAAATAATGAAATAAATAGAATTAAGCTGAGAATTAAGCTTAAGATTAAAACATCGGTCAAAAATGAATGTATAAAAATGGTAAATCAAATTTTTATTTTGGGGGTGACCTTTTTTTGTTGCAGAAAGCTATTTGGGCCTTTTTTCATGATTTTAGGTAAAAGTTCATCGATTTATGATACAGGAAACATTTTATTTGAAAAAAAATTAAAAAGTCATATCCCTAATATATATATATATATATATATATATATATATATATATATAATATATATATATATATATTTATATGTATATATATATATATATATATATATATATATATATATATATATATATATATATATATATATATACATATATATGTATATATATATATAAATATATATATATAGTTTTATTATTTTAATAATAAATTCAATAAGTTATATATTTATATTATAACAATTGTTTATTTTAGCATTATTATACATTGCCAAAGTGTTTAAATATTTAAAATATCCTGAAATATATTGAAATAATGGATGACAAAAAATACAAAGATATCTTGCTGAAAATTGCAAAAAATATGTTGGATGAAGATGTTGAAGCAATTAAATTTTATTATTCAAACCAGATTGGTGATGCTTATCTTAGAAGGATTACAACTCCTATTAAATTGATTCAAACTTTAGAAAAACGTATGCTTTTAGGGATCAATGATTACAGTTCTTTTGTAGAGGTACTTTCAAAAGTTGGAAGAAATGACTTAGTTATTTATTTCTTTGGTAAGTATAACAGTAGTATTATATTTATGAATTGTATGCTTTTATATACTAATAAAATCTTTTATGTTTATTGATGCTTCCTAATATATATATATATATATATATATATATATATATATATATATATATATATATATATATATATATATATATATATATATATATATTTATACATAAATATATATATATAATTATATATATATATATATATATATATATATATATATATATATATATATATATATATATATGTATATATATATATATGTATATATGTATATATATATATATATATATATATATAAATATATATATATATATATATATATATATATATATATATATATATATATATATATATATATATATATACATTATCGGACAAAGCGACTGCAACCAAATAATGCTAATTTAGTTTCTTTATATAAAAGTGCTGCATTTTTTCAATTTTGAGAAATAACTATGTAACTGTTTAGAGACAAAGTTCTTTAAGTTTTATTCATCCCAAAGTTCATTATTTGTACACGAAAATTAATAAATTAATCAAAAGTATTAAAAAAAGTTGATTTCCTTCTGTACAAAACAAGTGCAACTCGACAAAATATTGACCAAGCTGTATTTCGCTATCAATATTTTGTGGCAAATCCTTTGTTGTTGATCACAGCCTTGCATCTTCGAGGCATAGATTCGATCAGGTGATCAATGAAACTTTGTGGAATCGCTGCTTAGGCCTTTTGGGTTTGTTCAAACAGTTGATCCTTATTACAAACACCTTCACGTTTAATTCTGCAAGTAATGATCTCCCACAGGTTCCCGATTGGTTTAAGATCCGGAGATTGAGACGGCCAATCCATCACCCTTAGGTGGTTTTCTTAAAACCACTGCTTGACTACTTTTGCAGTGTGTTTCGGATCATTTTTAGTGAAATCAGCGGTTTCTTTGCAGGACGTCGAGAAAACAAGCCGACCTCAACAGCACGTTGTCTGATTGTTCAGTCTTATACAGGCAGCTCTAATTGCTTTTGTATCTCGACTGATGATATCCAGGGATCCTTCTTGACAGATCTGACGATCATAGAATCCACTCTAGAAGTGGTGGAATGCGGTCTTCCACCTTTGTTATCTGCTGCCAACTTCCCCGTAGAACAATATTTGGAACATAATCTTGATACAGTCCATTTTTTTACGCAATATTTATCACAAATAATTTATTGTGACATTCCACTTACCAAATCGCCAATAATTTTCTTTCTTAGTTCCAATCCAAGACTGTCGGAAGCCATTTTTGCACTTGAAGTCATAAAAATAATGAAAATAAATAATCACGTTTCTCAAGGCTTACCGTGTTACATTTACCGTGTGATAATACAATAATGCTCCGTGAAACACAACGTCTTGGTTGGATGTGGACTGTAGTGATGTAATGAAACACTTGTTGTATTTCACTTCTTATTGTATTGATGTTCTTCGATAAAACACTTTGATAAAACACACTTCGATAAACTGTCTTGATAATACTGACTGATTGACTTCCATATATTGACTGAATTACATGTCGATTTACATTTCTCTTATATAGTAAAATGAACCTGTATGAACCTGTTCTGGAAGATTCTAGATGCTTCTTTTCCATGCTTCTGGAAGTTTCTGGATGCGTCTGGATGCTTTTGAATGTTTTTGGATATTTCTTGATGCTACTGGATGCTTCCAGATGCTTCTTCTGGAAACTTCTGGAAGCTTCTGCATGCTTCTTGAAATTTCTGGATACTTCCTTTAATTACTAAAAAACTTCCGTGATGTTGACACGGACCAGACTTACGAAAATGAAAGAAAGCAAAAAAGTTCCATTTGTTTTGTTCGCTGCAAAATGGCACTTGTCAACAAAATTCTGCCTGTGTGCTGTCACCTGTCAGCTGATTGCTCATGTCATGGCATGCTATGACTCCAGACTCCTGAACTGTTTCCTGTGGTAGTATAGTTTGTTTCATTTTTAAGACATGTAAAATTAGGAACACTTTTTAGCATTGTTCGATGTTGGTTGCAAATGTTTTGTCTAATACTGTATATATACCAGATTTGAGCGGAGACTAAATAGTTACATCTTTTGTTACGTTAGAAGATGTTCTACCGCAGTTTTTATTTCATTTTTAATTCTTTTTTAAAAAAGTTTGTTTTAAACAGTTTTTGTAACGGTGTTTATGTAGTTAATAGCTGATGATTTCCGTGTTATATGTGCCGGGCAATAATACTTTCTAGTCTTATTAATAATGTTGTTTTTTATGTAAACAAAAATTAAATATTCATTGCTCTATTATTTTATTATTGAGCACTTTTTCGTGTTCGAAAGTTTTTGTATTATTTTAATATAATATAATCAATGTTTATATATATATATATATATATATATATATATATATATATATATATATATATATATATATATATATATATATATATATATATATATATATTTATATATATATACATATATATAATATTTACATATTAAATATACATATATATATATATATATACAGGCTTCGGCAGGATTGGCGGGCTATGGCTTGTGCCTGTCTCCGCACCTGTCTAAGTCAGTTTAGACGGGCCAAAAAAAAGCCTGTCTCAAAAATAAATTTTGGGTAAAATATAAGGTGAATTTTATGATGTTTTCTTATTTATGTACTCTTTTAAAATTTCTCTTATGACATAATTTTTAAATGGATAGCAAAATCCATGTTTTAATTTTTCATTTTCAAATGTAAAATTTAAACAATTATAATTTAAACAATTTAAATAATATAACTAAATCGTACAGTTTATAAAACGACAATAACTGATTGATATAATTGGAATTACTGTATTATATCGAGCATAATATGCACAAGAGTTAGGATTTTTTTTTGGGTTTTTGGTATTTATAATAATAACGATAATAAAAAAAGTTATCCATGTGATCTTTTTTTCGATAAACTAGTTTGTCTAACTTTAAAGACATTTAAATTATTTCCCTGATAACTTCCGCGTTAACTTAATGGTTTTTCTTAACGAGACGGCAGCTTATTTAATATGCAATTGTATAACTCGTTATTAAAAATGAAATATCTCATTAAAAATCAACAGACGAATTGGCATAAGTGCGAACTGGCATAAGTGCGAATTGGCATAAGTGCGAACTTGCCAATTCGCCACTTATGCCAGTTTGCACTTATGCCAATGTTTGCAAATTCTTTCGGCGCACTTATGCTAATTCGCGCTTGTGCCAGTTCGCACTTATGCCAATTTTTTCAGTTGGTTCGCACTTATGCAGGTTCGCACTTATGCCAGTTCACACTTATGCCAATGTTTGCAAATTCTTTCGGCGCACTTATGCCAGTTCGCGCTTGTGCCAGTTCGTACTTATGCCAGTTTTTGCAATTGTTTCGCACTTATGCCAGTTCGCACTTATGCCAATGTTTGCAAATTCTTTTGGCGCCCTTATGCCAGTTCGCGCTTGTGCTAGTTCGCACTTATGCCAGTTTTTGCAAGTGATTTGCACTTATGCCAGTTCGCTCTTGTGCCAGTTCGCACTTATGCCAGTTCGCACTTATGCCAGTCGCACTTATGCAGATTCGCAGTTATGAAATTCGCACTTATTCAGTCGCCCCGTAAAGATGGAGTCTGTGGAATAGAAACCGAGGTGGAGAATGGAGCAATTTTTATTGTGAAGATATGGTGTAAAGTTTGCATTCAGTATAAAAAAGAATTGCTTCGCGAGTTAAAAGGTCTGGCTCATTACATAAACGTGTTACTGATGTTTTTATACAAAAACGACGAGCAGCTATTTTTGATCCGATCAGCTCAAAATCTGCTACACAAAAAAAAGATGAACAAATAGACATAGATTTCGTTGATTCAGATTTAAGCAGTGAAAGTGTATTGGAATTATCAGAATTGAGTGGAAGTGAAGAAACTGAGTTAGATTTTGAAATTGGAGAAGTTTTGCCATAATTTTTGTAAAACAATTATATATAAATAAAATATAACTATAAATGTTACCTTTTTTATCCTATTTATAAAAAAATCAATGTACAGTTGTCTTCATATTATCGCTGTTATTCTAACACTATATTTAATGCATTTGAATTCATTATAAATATTTTTTAAAGCAATAAAATAATACTGAATTTTAAAGTCAACAACGGTTGAATTCAAGCTTTTTTTAGTTTATATAACGCTTCTTTAATACATGCTTATATTGTATAAGAAGTAATGGAAGCCCGGTATCTTAGAAAATTAATAGTACTTCTAAATAAAAACTTTTTATTAATTTTATTTAGAGAAATTTGATTTCAAATTTTTTTGTTTACGTATTAGATTAACTATTTCCGATCAGGATAGGCATAGGTAAAGCGAAGTTATAAAAATTATAAAACAAATTATAAACAGTTTAAGTGCGTTTTTAGTTTTCACGCCCAATAGAATGCATATGTATATAAACAATTGAATTGAAACATTAACATTAGTTACCAAACAATTCTTAAACTATTGAACTCATTCATTTAAGGTTTAAAAAAAAAAGCTTTAAGACTATTTGTGGCTATAGCTTAAAAAAGTCGCAGTTAGATTTTGAAAGTTTTATCATTCTATAAGATTTTTTTTCACTAGAAACGAAGGAACTAAAGAAGCACGATATACTAAAATATAGTAATGATATACTAAAAAAGACTTTGGTAAAAAAAACACTTTGGAATGCTTGAATAAGGAAACGTGATAAAACGCCATGGTTGTTTCTATGATTTTTTCTGTTGTTTTCAAGTTTATTGGTTTGCCTATATCTTAAATAAAGAAAAAAAATGAACTTGAAACTAAATAAAGTTCACTCAAATAACAAATCTAAATAAAAGTAACCATAAAACAACTAACCCGCGTGAAACGAAAATAGCTCTGAGCAAATAAAAAACTTTGAAAAACAAGTATTGAAACTTGAAAAGTATCCAACTCATTTACTTTTATTAATAAAAGATTTTTTTTCTAATTAGCTCTCAAACAATTGGCTCTCTAAGTTATTATTTTAGTTCAATTTACAAAATATTTCATATTCAATGACATTTTCATTCAAAAATAGAAGATAAATTTATAAACTTTATAAAAAAAAAATGTAAAGTTGTAAAAGCCCGTGCGAGATCATCGAGACGGGCGGCCCTCCTAGCCAGCAAAATCTATTTGTGACGGGCTTTTCATAGCCCGTGCGGTTTTTACTCCTGCCGAAGCCTGTATATATATATATATATATATATATATATATATATATATATATATATATATATATATATATATATATGTATATATATATATATATATATATATATATATATATATATATATATATATATATATGTATATATATATATTTGTATATATATATATATATATATATATATATATATATATATGTATATATATATGTATATTTAATATGTATATATTATATATATGTATATACTTTACATATATATATATATATATATATATATATATATATATATATATATGTATATTTAATATGTATATATTATATATATGTATATACTTTACATATATATATACTTTACATATATATATATATATATATATATATATATATATATATATATATATATATATATATATATATATTAAACTTATATATATATATATATATATATATATATATAATATAAATATATATATATATATATATATATATATATATATATATATATATATATATATATATATATACACATGATATATTAACCTTCGGAATTAGGATAAATAAGGTTGACAATATTTTGCCGACCTGATACTTTTGGACCCTTTATAATATATACAATATACATCAGACCCTCATTCTGATGTATATTGTATATACATCAGAATGAGGTATATTTATATTATATATAAATATACATCAGACCCTCATTCTGATGTATATTTATATTATATATAAATATACATCAGACCTCATTCTGAGGGCTGATATATATTTATATGTATATATACATATATAGTGATTATAAAAGTAATTTTTTTGGTAGACAATACAAAATTTTAATAAAATAATAATAATAAATTATGTTTCAAATCCAAAGATAGCCAACTCAATACAAAAGTCAAGCAAAATTATATAGAAAACATGTTTATATAGATGTTTTTCATTTACTCTAAAAAAAACAGCCAAATTCACATTACTATTACTCGACAAGAATATGGTATGGCTCTTGAAAAAACCTTACTTGGTAACAAACATTGGTAGCACCTCTTTAAAGAATATATAGAGGCACACACAGTTTATTTGCAAATAGAAAAAATATTAAGTGCAAAAATTCAATTTTTTGAATGTAAAATTCATTGAACTGGTTCTATAAATTCCTGAAATAGTGGAATTACAAAGACAATAGGAGAGTGCTTTGAATGACAAATCACCACAGCTCAATACAAGTGAACATTAACTGTTCTGGGTTATAGTTATTGAATTGATTGTCAACACCAGCCACAATCAAATAGAAAAATCTTCCGAGATAGAAGGTTTTGCAAAACTAAACAAGTATAAGTAATAGAAATCAAGTCTATCACATATTCTTTTTAGTTTCGAAAGAATCTCATTTTAATCAAATTGAATCATTGAGTGAATGTTGTACAACAATTTATTTGTTTATTTACATTTACATATTATGTTTAGAAATTGTTTTAATATTGTTGTCTTGAAACTTCTTTAATGATTTTTAATAAGTAAATTTTAACAAGTACTGGAAAATTTGATATTTGCAAATGTAGCTTGATTTTTTTTTTTATAGATGTTGCCCTGAATAGTTCGAATTTAGTTCATAATTCCTGTTTTATAAGTAACAAATTTAAATATATTTGACAATGTTTTTTTTTCTGTTTCAGAAAAACCACTCTTAAATTCCAGGTAACAACTCTAACAAAATATGGAATTACACGTAAATGATTTTTCAAAAGCAAAGAATTAAAAATAATCTTATAGCAAAAATGATCTGAATGCTAGAATATTTCATAAATGTTTTTACCATACTTAATTATGTTCTAAATTTGCCTTTACATTGAGTTATAGTAGATGTACTATTAAGGTGGAACTCAACATTTTCCATATTAGAAAGGCATCAAAATTAAAACAAAAAATATTTCTCACATTTTCTTGAGAAATTAATATGTAATAACCAACTTTTAGTAATATAACTAACTTTTGTTAATTCCCTTTTTAGACTATTACATTGTATATTTGCTTAAAAATCTGGCACACATTTTTGATCACTATCAAAATTTGATAGTGATCAAAAACATGTGCCAGATTTTCCGGCAAATATACAATGTAATGGTATATTTTCTGGAAAAAGTTAGTTATATTAGTAATATAATTAACTTTTGTTAATTCCCTTTTTAGCACACAGGCTAGTACTAGGGACTTTCTTTTTTTAATGGTTCTATTTTACTAATTTAGAACTGAAAGTTTCTTAAAAGTTTTTTAAGTTATAAACAGGGCTTCTAGCACCAGTTTCTTGTTTACATTAACTTAAAAGTATTTGCATAGTTACCTGTTATGTTTTTATTTTTAGCAGTGGTTAAGGGCAACTTTATATCCTTATTTTCCATTCATATTCTTATTTTTGTTGTCTGAACACGTAATCTGTTTAGACATAAATATTTAATCACAGAATTTGTTGAGACATAGTAACAGAATCAATCATATTAACAGATGAGAGTGTAAGTGAGAAGAGACCTAAAATGTTGGCAAATTCTTTGTGCAAAGAAACTTAAAAAGTATTGTCTCTAATATAGCTATGGATGGCATTTCCATTTGAGTCGTAAACAGAAATAAATGCATTTGCATGTTAATAGAGATGGATTTAAACTCCCCCCCTTATGCACAGAAATTTTGATAAAAAGCAACAAAAAAAAATCTTTTAATGCAGCTGTAGTGCATTGATTGAACCTTGAATTCTGTTTGTTTTATATAGGTTCTGGCCTAATAAGCGCCATTGATAAGGAAGTAGGTGTGAACTTCCTGGTTGAATGCTTTCGGCAGTGCTCTGTAATAAGTATATTAGGTCTTCATGAAGCACCTAAGAAGCAAAGAAGCCTGAATAATCTTGGATTATCTAAGAACAAAAATATATTATTATATTTTAGGTGTATGTGTTATCTGAAGTTGTCAAATTTGTACAATTAATTTGATTTTCAAACAGCAAAGAAGTGTAAATGATCTTTTAGCAAAGGCAAGCACATTCATGAAGCATTTTCTTGATTCTTTGTTTTCTATGAACATGCTTCATAAAATTAAGTAACCGCTAAGTTTATCATCACATTCAGTTATACAAGATGTAGTCTTATGGTGGATCTCAACATTTTTAATGCTAGGTAACTTAACTTTTGTACATGCTGAGGCAACCTAAAATGAAACAACATTTCTAAAGTCAATAATGTAGGTTCTGCTATTTTACAGCTTATAACCAATGGTTGAATAGCTCCATTTATATCTTAACACCAAAAAATCAAATATTGAAGAGCATTAAATTGAACTAAGTAACACTGATTTTAAAAATAAACCTTTCTTTACTGACTTGTGTGTATTTTTTTTTAAATAATGAATTTCATTGACTGACATGGAGGTTTGGGGAAATGAATATAATTAGAAAGAAAAAGAAAAGGTATCTCATATTTAAAAGTATGACTAGCACTGCTGTTACTTCTCAAAAGGGTTTTCTATTTAAACTAGTTATAAGTATATTTAATCTATGTATATTTTGAATGAATGATACATAAATAAACAAAATTTTTTAAAAGTCAAAAAAGACTTGTCTTCATTTTTCTATTTAATATACCTATCTTCATTCTTCTATTTAATATACCAATCAAAGTTCTTTAACAGCTTACTAAATTGAAGACATGAAATTGTTTGCTTGTCCAAATATCTAAAATGTAAACAGATTCTATCTGTTGATCAGCTTCACACCACTTCTTTATCTATTAGACTGGCGTAGATGTATTTATACACATCGTTTCCAGTTTAGGATATCGAATACTAAATCTTTGTGACTCATTGCATGGGTTTTGCTTGTGTCTCTGTTTTTATGACTAGGCAACTTATTCTATTATCTTCAACCCCACCAACCAAAACTCATTGGTTTTGGTTGGTGGGGTTAGTATGGATAGTACTTATCAATACTGTGATCAGATGAAAGTACAGTTGAATTTAAATTAGTTTTACAATGATACAATTGATTACAAGTCTGATGATTTTGGCATTGGGTAAGATTCAACTGATGGAAGGTTGCTTCAAAGACCACAAGGTTTTTTGAAAAATTAGAATTGAACCAGTTAGCTGTTAGGAATGATTTTTTATGTTTAGTGTTTTAGGTTACTTAAGGTATAATTTAAGTTTAAAGAAAACCTCATTCATAGATAGATCCTGGCATCCAAAGCAATGAGCTATGCAATTGTCTAAGTCCTGCTTGAACATATTAACCCAAGTTTGTAATTTAGGGCTTATTGTGTGGCCTCAACAATACACACCGAAGGCACAGGGGCATAATCCATGCTTAACATTAAACTGTTAATACTCTGATGTTTTACAGCTGTTGGTAGATTTAGCTTCTCAATATAAATGTGAATAAATTTAAAAAGTTTAAATTAAAAAAAAAAGATTATTTAAATAAAAATGTAATAATGTTTATAAAACAGTTTTAAAATGAGAATATGGAAAATTTGAAAATTTTCTTCCAACCCTAAACATATTGCTGCTCGATCCAAATTTTAGTTATTTTTCTTGAAACATGGTTTTCTGAGTGTGAATAGAAGTTTTTTTTTAATGTTAAGTCTGCCTTAGGTTGGGAATGTTACTGTCAAAGAAGCTACTTTAATTATGGTTGCAACCATCTTTCAACTCTATAACTCTGAAACACGAATCTTGACAAACAAGGCTGTTACGCAGAGAAACAAGTTAAGCACAGTACTATCAGTGATGTGTTAGATGCCTACAAATGGCAGGTAGGAATGCTATGATTTGTACAAAATTAAATGTCAAAATGATAAGTGAGCATGTGATGTGACTTTCGCTAGCTACACAGCAGGCATCATTATGCACTTTTTTTAGTGACTCATTTTGTCTACCATACTAAACAGTTTGCCATACTAAACAGTTTGCCATACTAAACAGTCTGCCATACTAAACAGTCTGCCATACTAAACCGTTTGCATTTATGGATTACTTGAACAGAAGATCATTAACAATTAAAAGTGAGCAGTCTTATTTTATCAGTATTCTACCAACAGCTTAAATATTTAGTTAGAAACAACATTTTGTTTAATTCAGTAAACTGTTACAATCAACACTTAGCTCTGTAAACATAATAAAAGTGCTGTTGTTTTTCCTACATGGACAACACCAATGTTATTTCTGGGGAGAAGTAAACATTGGCGTTTTCCTTTTTAGGTAAGGATTTTACAAGACACTTGACAAATATTAACCTAGCTATGCATTAATTGCGTGTAATTATCTCAGATGGGTCACATTTTAAGTTGCCATAGCAGGTGGGCAAACTCAGTTTATTAGAGTTTGGGTTGGGTCTTGATTTAGTTACTCATCCTAAGGCCAATATCTAGGTGTGTATATATACTCCTATATATTTGCCTTAGGATGAGTAAACAACGAGCATTTAAAAGCACTTTTAAAACAGACTTAGGGTTGTTGTTGTCAGGTTTTTATAAAGGAAAAAGTATTATGATTTTTGTAGGTATTCTGCTATGTAAAAGGCAGACATCTAGTTTTGATTATTTGCCTGACCTGATTTTTTTGTAAGCTCTTAGCAATTTTACAGACACTTTCAAATAAAGTTTTGATAAACAAGGTCATGGATAAAGTTGAATGATTTTGATAATTTATTTGGTTTTTTTATAGTTTTATAACACTATTTTTTTTTTGGTAAGTTTGTTGAATGCAGTTTCATTTTTTATTGTTTTGCTCTGGTGGTGTTCTGCTTTGTTTTAGCTCTACTTGATTTCAACTCTCTGAGTTTTTTTAGTTTCATACTTGATTTGTTACAAGGCCTGAAATATATATCAAATTTTGTAAAATTTTTCATGAGGACAAAAATTATATGAAAAGACATTTGTAATTAAACCTTGCAGGAATGAGTCCAACCCTTTTAGATTTTTTTTTAATATAGTTCTACATTTTTAGTATTGTTGTTTTTCAACTCCATATTTATATTTAAAGTTTTAGTTATGAGTAAGAACTTTATATTATTTAGAGATTTCAAGTTCACGTAACAAAAATTTTGATATTTCTTCCAAAAAAGGTAATTATTCTAGTTTTATTACTCGTTGTTTGTTTTAAAAATCAAAATTTTTTTTTAAATTTTCTAAAAATTAAAATTTCATATCTGATTAGAATGTTACATTACTTAAGATAATACTTAATTGAATTATATACTACACACCCTAATACACATTAACCTATAATAATTTTACACATTAAAATGGTCACTTTTATTGTTTTTCCATGTTATGCAGCTAGAGTTTTTAGATAGTGTTATATCAGAATAAAATTTGTGTTTACGATAAAAATCTTCATAAATCCATCCTTTGCTGTAGTAAAGAAGATTACTGTGTTAAAGGTAATTTTACACCTTGACCATAGAGGTGTAGTAATAATAAAAAAAGTGAATTCACTATGTACGTTGAGTAAATTGCAACAGTTTAGAAATTATAATCTTATAAGTTCTACAATCTATCCCCCTCAGTTTACGTAAAAAAGAAACTCTTTAAAGGGATAATTTTCAAGTCTTAATTTTTCTAGAACTATTATCAGATTAGTTCCCTTTTTTAAATAGTGTTTTTTATTAACTTTTATCATATTCAAGAATAATAATATCCTCCTCAACTTTGGAAAAAGTCAGTAACTGTCTAAAAAATGCCAAAATAAAGTCAACTCAATTTTTTTGCTATTCATTCACTAGTGTTTACTGGTAATTTTTTTGATTACCTTCTATTGTCTGCAATAAATGGGAAATATATAAGCAGCTTGTTGCACTTCAGAACTCAAATATATAAAAAAATGTTTTGTCCATTTGCCCAAAAACTCCATTTTAAACACATAGTTATGGAGCATTATATCTCAAATTCAAAATTGTTTGATTTCTTCTAAAATTAAGGCTTAATAGTTTTTTATAAGACTTCCATAATATAAATGGAGTATTAAAGAATTCTATAATTAATAAAAAAAAGATTTTTTAAAAAGTAGTCAAAATTAGTTACAAACAACTTTTATTATTAGGTTTGGTTTTTATTTTATAAATGATAATTAGTTAATAATTAAAAATATATAAATCTTTTAATATATTTTTAATATGATAGAAACAGGCTTAACCAGGAAGGCTTGTGATTTCAAGTCTTTATATGACAATGCAAATAATATTTTGTTTTGACAATTTAACCACAGTTTTGAACAAATGCCCTAAAAAACTTGGTTTTTAATTATGTTGAAAATAAATAAATTTAATATTTTTGTATTTCTAACATTTTTGTATAAGTAAAATTCTTTTTAAATAAAGTAGAAAATCATTTTAATTTAAGTATCTTAATTTTGAAGCTCACCTTTAATTTTTATACTGTAAAGTTTACATATCACGACAGTAACTTTACGAAACTGTAATTTACAAAATCTAACATTCTTTATACAAGAAAGTTAAAAAACTGTTTATTTTCTGTAACTTGATAAGAAAGTATAAAATAAAGCAATGAATAGCTTAAGCAACTAACATCTATAGTTCCCACAAAAATATCATCTTTCATTACTAATATGATTAGCTAATCTTTTTTTATTTCTGATTCTAAATCTAAATTTTTTAATTTAATTATTTTAATTAAAATGAAAGTGGAAAAATTATATTATATTATTTATTATATAAAATTTTTTCATAAGTAAAATGAAAAAAGTAAAAGTTATTAAAAAAAACTTTAATTTTGTAAGCAACAACTTTAAACAGCGATGGTTTCTTTACTAAACTTTATATAAGAATCATTAAAGTTAATTAACTCGAAAATTAAAAAGATTTTGTTAAGAAGAAAAAAAAAGACAAAATTTCTTGAAAGCCGTTTGAATTGAATAACTTAGATCGTTACTTAAGTTTTCTTATTATTGAAAAGTTATTTGTTACTAATATTATTAAATAAAGCAACAAATGGTAATGATTATTTATAAAAGTATTAATATATATTTTTTTATATTTATATAAGTATGTATTTTTTATTGTCTTTAAATTAAAAAAAATTATATTAATTTTTTAAATAAATGATTTAATTATTTCCCTTTTTTTTTTTTTACTTTACTACGAAGAATTGTGAAGAATCCTTTTTTTAACTTTTAATTGTGCGCATTTATTAAACAATTGTTAGATGTAAGTTACTACTTTATTTAAAAAGGGTTTTGCATAATATTAAAAAATAAAAACATTAGTAAAGATAAACAATTCAAAGTTATTTATTCCAAACGCAATTTAGATAATCTTATCGTTATAGTTTATTATTTATTTTAGTTGAGTTTTATTTTTATATTTTAGTTTTATTAAATTTATTTTTATTTTGTTTTTCGCTATTTTTTATACAAAAATTTATTGGCTTCTTTTATAATAAGTTTTTATCTTTAGTTTCTTCATAGTTAAATTAAGATTATTTTTAGCGCATTTTTAAAATGTATACAAATTTTCAAAACATATTACCAGCCGCGGTCAAGTTTTCAAAATCAAATAGTATTTGCGTGGTCATATTGTGAAATTGCATGCCTTCTTTTCCAAGCCTATAGAAATAAAACCTTTCTTTGTTTTTGATTTCAGGCTCATGTAACATGGAAAAATATCGCTAACTAGACACTAGTGTTTATCTGTTGTTATTGGATACTTGGCACAAACAGAATAATGACTAAAAAATGTTATATTTAGCAGAAACATTCTCAAATCATTTAGCTGTGTATAATCAGCTGATTTGATTTTGGATATATAGAGATCTCTAAAAATAAATTTAAATCTGATATATCTGAAAACATTATTAAAATCCAAAAACATAATTAACAAAAGCAAAAATTCCCAAATTGGTTCTTCTAAAGTTGTGATTATTCTTCTTTAAGAATAGATACGATTTTTCAAACATTACTAAAAACTGCCTCTGTATTTTGAAGCAGATTATCAGATACATTTTTTATTATTATTTAATTTAATTCAGTCTCAACTGCAAGCAACCAATAATAATTTGGAAATTATTAGAAAACGATAGAGTTAAAAAGATAGAAAACAGTTGACAGAAGGTTTGAAAAATTGTAAGTTGTGAGCAGTTCCATATGAAAACATCCTTTTTTTTTTTTACTATGAAGTTTGGAATTGTTGTACTCTGAACTTTCAAGTTTCAACCTATTGAAATAATAAAGACAGAATATAAAAAACAGAAAAATCAAAGATGGTGTGCCAAAAATTTTTCTTTAAATTAGTTGAAATATATTGAACTGACCCTATATATTGTAATATAAATTGTATTTAAATTAGTTAAAATATAATCAACTGACGCTACATATTGGTTTCTAAAACATAACAACTGTGATTTAAAAAGCCTACTTTATCTGTTTTTACAGCCTGAATATATGTTTTTTATTTCAGTTGAAATAATATTTGTTGTAACATTAAACTGATTATACTCTGTTTTGGGTAATTCCTCATTAAATCACCCAGTCTATTCAACCATGTATCTTCCCTTTTGTTTCATGCTTATTTTATTTATTAAAATTGCATTATTATAAAATTAAAAAATGTATTCTTAAAAAAGTATTGCATCTTAAATTTCAGTTTATCTTAATCAAATAAGAAATAATGGCAAAAATGTAAAAATAAACATTTACTATGCTTTTTTGATGCAGAATCCAGTAGATCTATTTAAAATGCTGAAATAAGAAAATAACATGTTTAAAAATTAATAAAATAACAAATTTATATAATTTGTTTTGGCCCCCCAATATCTCAATGCACCTTTTTCCTTTTTCGCTATTAACAGTTTTAGTTACTTAAAAGATCTAACTGGAAAAATAACAGTAACTTAAAGAACTATAATTTCAATGATAAATCACTTATGGAAGAAATTTTATTCAAATTTTGCAAATACAATAAAGATAAATTAACAATAATTTAAAAAATTACTTAATATATAACTTAAGATTGTTTATAGTATTGAAAAGGTAAATTATTTTGACTGCATCTTTAATGGTTCAATTTATTTTTGCCATTTAACTTGTATTTCTTCCATTTCAACTTTTTCAAACATTAAGTTTTTACTTGTTAAAATAGAATAAAATTGAATATATTAATAGAATAAAACTAATGTTTAATAAAATATTAGTCTTCTATTTTTGGTAAGTTAAAATATGTTGATGGAACTTTTGGGTGGAGAAACTTAACTTCAAAATCAACTTCTTCTAGATTGATTTGAGTTATGATGATGATCCACCACTATCTTCATAGACTACTGCTACATAACTTCTTAAACTGAAAGCATCAGGTTGAAATATATCTTGTTTTTAATTTGTCGAGTGTTTCCACCTTTGTATTTCACCTTGGACTACAAAAGCATAATTTTTTGTAAAGTCTCCAATAATTATCATGCCTAAGTGATACATTTTTTGTTTTAGCTGTTTAAGGTACTGTGGTTAAGAGTGGCAATAAAAGAATGAGCTTGCAGTTTTTCAAAACAAGATACTAATAGTCCTATCCATAATATCCATAAAAATCTGTATCAATAAAAGTCAAAATCAATGCTGTCAAACTCAATAATGTTGTGTAATCTATAGTTTCTCATTTTTTAATGTACTTTGCTTTTAGTTTATCTCAAAATCATCGTCATCTTTTTCACAAATCTCATACAAGTGAGTGAGAATTTTTTTACCAGGAAATTCATCACACTCTGCAAGCATGCATTCTTTGTTTTTTATTAAACAAACAGTTTTTGAAAGTATATTTTATATGTTTTACTTATATTTACCACATCCACAAGCCATATGGCATTTTGGTAACAAGAACAAACACAAACTGTTTTGTATCATCTGCATCTGGCAAAATATTTTGAGTAGCTTTATTGTATTTCTTTTTTTTTTATATATATAATACATATAGTTCCTATAATACAAAAAGAGTTTTTTTTGTTTATAAATGTTCTTTACAATTCTTATATAAACTTTTTTTCCATGCATAGTGCGACATCAATTGAGTCATAAAACTTTTTAAGGAAATCTTCTTCAGCTTTTTGTAAGATTTTTAAGAGTTCATACAATGGAGAAAATAGCTTATAATCCTCTTTCGTTAAAAATCCCTCTTAGCTTAGTATTTTCTAACTTCAAAATTATTTTTTTAACTTCTGATATTGACTAACTTAGTGAAACCAGTGTAAGAAGTTGAACAGTAATTCTTTTGTTAAATAGAGAATTCTAATTTATCAAGCGTATAATTTTATCAAAAATTTTATTCTTTTTTTTTTTTTTTTTTTTGGTTTTTTTGTTTTATTTTGTTTATTTTTTCTTTTATTTTTTGATTTGTTTCATAACACATTTTTGAGGAAATATTGAGGTGACTTTAAATAATGACCTGCAAACCTTGTTAACAAGTTTTGCAGGACAATATTTAAACTACTTCTAATTGTAACATTTGACTCTTTTATTGTAATGACATCGAGTTGCATAAAGTTTCTCCTCACATTTGCTTACATCTTTATATTGTTATGTTGTGAAATAATAATAATAAAATATTTAAATTTCAATTCTATTTGATTTTATTTGTGTGTTGAATGGATTACAATAAGTTTTCTTCGATGTAGGATACATTTTTGAATATTTTGTAATATGTCATTTACACAGTATTGTTAAGTTTAATTATTCGATGTTATAGCGTAAAGATATAATTGTTTCTTTTTGATTGGTCAAAGTTTCAATAACACGGTGTTGGCCTTTGCATGCCTCTGAATTCATTAAGCCAATAGAACCCATCTTAATATTGTAATTTACTTGGCATGAACCATAAGATAAAAGTAGTTCATAAACAAATTCTTCTTCTTTTCTGCTAAATTTTTAGTATTTTTAAAAAATGTTTTAAATGTAGAAATAGTTCAAAGCTATTTATACTCCTTCTTTAATATGATGCTAACATCATACTACAGGAGTACTAAATTTTTAATTTGTTAAAATTCCAAATAATTTTACCAATTATTGGGGTTCTATAACTTTTTACTAACTATATAATTCCTAAAATTTATTAAACAAGTATACATCAGTATTACACCTTGTCAGTGTTTATATAAAAATAAGCGAGGATTGTGTTTCTGTATTAACTTTATCATCTGATTGTGTTAGACTTCCTTATATACATAATTTTTTTTTCTTTTTATAAAGTGTCTATAATCTAAATTTAATACTTGACTTTGGTTCAACATTTTGGGCTTAGATTTTTTGTGTAAACTTTTCTATTTAACATGCATTGGCTGAAGAAATTTGAAAAAAGTTAAAGGATTCATGGTTCCAAATTTCTTAAATTTTGTGTCATTTGATGGGAGTTACTTTGCTTTCTTGGACTTCTACTTTGCTTTTCTTTCCTGGAAATCTTCTTTGAGATCTCTTCTTTGCTCTCTGTTAACTAAGGTAATTATTTTATAATAATAGCAATAATAATGAGGTATTTAATGTATAATAGCAAAAATGATTAGCTTAAGTTTTTTTCTTTTTATTGAGATATTCTAAAAAATTTTTAAGAAATATATTCAGAAATTTCTAAGAAGTTTCAGTAATAAAATGTTTTTATAATTAATAACTTTATTCAGTTATAATTTAAAAGTTTGTTTTTGAACAAGTAAGTAAGAGATGATAACAAAAAAAAAGTTTGTCAAATATAATAAAATTAACTCAAAATAAATTTTCGGTTTAAAGTATCTTCAATCTTAATAACTACCAATAAAAGTCAAATTCATAAAAATTCATTTCATATTAATTACCAGAAATTTATATGTTAAGAAATTTCAGAACTATTTTTGATACTTTAATATTAAATTTTAGCTTGATAAATAAATTTAAAAAAAAAAGTTAAATTCTATCTGTTGCTGGTCAGCAGATTTTATCAGTTGACCAGCCTCGCACTCTTTCTTCATCTATTAGGCTGGACCAGATGTATTTTTAATACATTGTTTCCAGTTAAGGATGTTGAATGCTGGATCTTCTTGACTCAATGCATAGGTTTTGCTTGAGTCACTATTTTTATGACTAGGCTCATTCCATTATCTCCTAATGAGGGTACAGCTCTAAAACTCAGTTTTATGGTTATGAAGTTAGCTAGTAGTCAGGTTACTCAAACTCTGTGGTAGCTCTTAGAGAGGCTGGTTCCATAAAGAGCTGAAAAATATCAAAGTATTAACAGTGCCGTGTTGCGTATAGATAGTGTCCCTGTTTGTACTTTTACTGTGCATTGTCAAGACCACATTTTGAGCCCTATGTTACGGCTCAGGGTTTATTAATAGTAATGAGGCGATTGCTTGGGCTATTAAACAGTGTGGTAAGTACTGTCTATGCTTTGAGTCAAGTTCATCAACAAATTTAAAAATGAATAAAGTACCTAAAACTGTAAAACACATAAAACCATTGTCATCACCAAGTTCTCTGAACCTATCATTCTTATATATTTGTGGTCTTCAAAGTAACTTTTCTTCTGTTGAGTCTTATCTCTTGCAAAGTTCGCCAGACCTTCTTGCTCTTTGTTAAACTAATTTGAGTTCAGCTGTCTCATCTTGTGATCTTAGTGTTGATCTTCCTTTGATTCGTAAAGACTCCAATAGTCACATGCTTAGCCTGAGCATTTATATTTGTAAGAATTCACGCATTTGTTGGGAATCTAGGTTTTGTATATTAAAAGCTCTGAACAAAAGACGTCATTTCCATTCTTTTATTGTTTAACGCTTCGGTGAACCATATTTATTAATCATGTTTATTTTTTGCGTTTTTAAGTTACTTTGTTTTTGTTAATGTAGTGTCTTTATATATTTGATTAAAGCCTAGTTTTTAATATTGTATTTTGTTGGGGGCTCACAACAATTTTATCAAATATATATAAGAATAAAATGGATGCAAAAATATTTAAAAAAGTTTTTAGTGACGATCCGAGCAAAGAGGATTACATTTACTGAAAAAAGATACTAGTTATTTATTTAGAAAAAGCACTTATACCAGCAGATAGTAAATTTGAAGTTTTATTTGTTTTATGCGGAGTTAAAGCCTTTACATTATTTCTAGATTTAACCTCATTTGACAAAGCAATAGCAATACTTAACCTAAAGTTTCAAAAATGGTCAACGGCTATTATGATGTGTCACAAACTTTGATTACTTAAACAACATGAGGGCGAATCAGTTGAAAACTTTATGTGCAACCTAAAGCAGTTTACCAGAAAATGTCTGACACAATCTCTCACTACCGATCAACATAGAAATCTATTAATATGTGATGCTTTCATTGCAGGAATTTACTCACAAACTATTTGACAGCGATTACTAGAATCTACAGAAGATAATCTAGATATACTTTATAAAACAGCACTCACTATGGAATTGGCCGCCAAAGATGCTCTTAATTTAACAACTACGACGACTACCACCTTATTACCAAATTTTGCAGCTACAAAAAATCGAACAGTTATCAAACCTTGTTTTTGGTGTGGTGGTAAGTTACATCCATAAGCAAAATGCCCTGCACGTAACTCTACTTGTACTAGCTGTCATAGAAAAGGTCACTTGTCAACTTTCTGTCTATCAAAAACAAAAAAATTACGCTAAAACAGCCGCAATTAACGAAAAATATAGAAACAACAAAGATTAGAGTACACTACTATCTTCGGCCATAGTCACAATTAACTCACCAAGTAGATTAATTGATGTCACCATAAACAAAAATAAGACTCAAGCATTATTGGATACCGGCTCAGACAAATCATTCATTACCTCTGAACTTCTTATGCAATGCAACCTTCCCTACGACACTCGGTGCACTTCACTGGTGTCACTGGTAGATCTAAATGTAAAAGGAATTTTCCTAGGTTCATTGCTAATGGTTCGTGAAAAACTAAAAGCACAGTTTCTTGTCGTAGAAAACTTGGTGGCGCCTGTAATTATTGGAATGAACGTACTGTCACAACATTATTCAGTAACTATCAACTTTAAAGGAGACAAAGAACCACTCAAATTTTGCCTAGCTACAAACAGCATGAAATGTAACACATATGCATTAATACCTGGAGTAGATATCAATAAAATTAAATCTATTTCAACGAACTCACGATGAAGCAAAAATATTTAACTGTAGAAATCAACCGCATGCTCAAACAAGATATTATTCAGGTAAGCCTCAGCCCTTGGCGTGCTCAATATTTTGTGGTATCTTCAGGGCACAAAAATCGTTTAGTAATTGATTAATCAAATACAATCAACTTACACACGCCATTAGATTCATACCCAATGCCATAAATTGACGACATGTTACTTAAAATAGCAGCCAATAAAGTTTTTAGTACTATTGACCTCAAATCCGCATACCATCAGGTAAAAATACGACCAGAAGACTATAAACTAGCTGCTTTTGAAGCTAATGGTAGACTTTACGAGTTCAAAAGACTACCTTTTGGTTGCACTAATGGTGTACCAATCTTTCAACGAGCAATGAACAAATTTATCCAAATTTGTTCAAAGACCAAAGAGCTGGAAGATCTTTGGTCTTTGCTCAAAGACCAAAGAGCTTGGAATTTATCCAAATATGTTCAAAGACCAAAGAGCTCAAAGACCAAAGAGCTGGAAAATACCTATGCCTACCTTGACGATTTATTTATTGGGAAAAAGATGACCATGAGCATGACATAAACCTTATAAGGTTCCTAAATGCGGCTAAAGATGCTAATCTAGAAATAAACATGGAAAAGAGTAATTTCAAAAAAACTCAAATGGAATTTTAGGCCATGTTATTTAGAACGGTGCCATAAAACCCGACCCAAAGAGATACGAAGCCTTGAATATGCCAGATCCACAAACCTTACAAGAACTAAATAGAATGATTTGATTTTTTGCATATTATTCCAAATGGATTCACAACTGCACCAAACTAACTCTGCCACTTATTGAAGTAAGGAAAGATTCTTCATCCCGGGGCCTAACCACGCATGCCAAAATAGCAACCAAAACCCTTTAAAATAAACTAGTTGAAGCATGTCTGCATGTCTGGCCTCCTCTGACTTTAATCTCCCACTAACTATTTAAACAAACGCTTCCGACGAAGCTCTTGGAGGAACAAACAAAGCTCTAGGAGGCTTTCTTTTCAAGGACACTAACAAATGCCGAAAAGAAACATGCAATTGTTGAGTAAGAAGCTGCAGCTATAGTAGAATGTTGCTGAAGGCGGAAGCACCTCATCAACTCAGTACCAATCATCAATATTGTCACAGACCAAAGATCCATTTTGCTTATCTTTAATAAACAGGGCTCAACAAAAATCAAGAGTGATAAACTTACTTGCTGACGCTTAGAATTGGCAGATGTCAACTGTACAATCTCATATAGACCAGGCCACAAAAATACTGCTGCTGACGCCCTCTCCTGATGTTGTTTATTACAGAGTACCTCAAAAACATTACACAATATCCACTCCCAACTATGTCATCCGGAAATTAAAATGATGCTACACTACTGCAAAACCCGAAGCTTACCTTACTCAACCACAGAAATTAAGCAACTAACTAACAACTGTACCACATGCAATGAAATTAAACCACATTTCTATAAGCCTCCAACAGGTCGACTTATTTAGTCAACTGGACGATGGGAACGTCTACTCATGGACTTTGTTGGTCCCCTGCAATCCACCACAGTATGTTGGTCCCCTGCAATCCACTCCAGCAAATAAATACATGCTCATGGTAGTTGAGGAATACTCACGATACCTATTCGCGTTTCTGTGTCACGATATGACTACAGATACTGTTATATGCCATCTCCTCAGCCTATTCTCATTGTTTGGTTCACCCTCCTCAAAACACATAGATCAGGGAACACAATTTGAAAGTGTAAAACTTCAAAAATTCCTTGAAAGAAATGGTGTCATCAAAACCAGAACTACTTCCTATCATCCATAAGGCAATGGGCAATGTGAAAGGACAAACAGTACTGTATTAAAAGCTATTAGTCTAGCCCTAAAAACATTAAATCTAGGAAAAGAAAAGTGGGAAGTAGTCTTACAAATGGCTATATCTTCAGTAAGAGGACTACTGTGTACAGCTACCAATGAAACATCACATCAAAGGATGATGAACTTCCAACAATCATCCATAGTAGGTACCGTTTTACCGGATTTTCTGGCCTAACAGGATTCTGTAGTTCTTTTACAGACTGGAAATCAGACAGAAGGGAGATCCACTCGCTGACAAAGTCCAACTGATAGAAACAATATCTCCCTAATTTGCTTGCGTCAGATTTCAAAGTGGTAAGATTGAAACAGTATCGACCAAAGATCTTGCTCCACTTTAGGGGAATGACTCAGTGGCAAAATCTATTAGTTATGCAGAGCCGGCCCAACAACAATTAGGTGAATTAAGTAAAGACCAAATATTTATTGATAATGATACCCTCAATCATGAAAATTAATGGCGGCATGCATCAAATAAAACCAGTTAAATAGTTTTAACCCCTTATAATGATTTTGAAAACTCTTTAATGGATGGCATCACATATACCAACGCACCAAAAATAAGAGCACCCGGCCAGTTTGTTTCTCAAAGCTCTGCTATCGTAGAAACACTGTGCAGTACATTTTCAAGATTCGGACATAATATTAAAAAACCAAAATACATAAATGATTATATCACTTATTAATTTAAAATTCCTTAAAAAAAAAAAAGAACGGAGAAGACTATTATATATTAAAAGCTCTGAACCAAAGACGTCATTTCCATACCTTTATGGTTTAATGCTTCAGTGAACTATATTTATTTTTTTACTTACTTTGTTGTTGTTAATGTAGTGACTATATATTTGATTAAAGCCTAGTATTTAATATTATATTTTGTTGCGGGCTCACAACACTAGGCTTAAATCCACAGACATTCTTTTATGTTCTTTCAGTTAGCACCTCTTCACTCTATCACTTTTCTCTTTGTTATCTATCACTCTCCTTCATCTCAAGACTGCACTCTTTTTGATGTTATTTCTGATAAAATTGACCAGTGTCAGTGCTCATTTTCTCCACATTTACCCTTAGGTGCTTCTGATCACGGTTATATCGCTCTAAAACTATTATCTTGTTCTTCTTCATTATATGAATCCCCCTATCATCGTACTTCATACAACTACCTTGAAGCTGACTGGGACTCTATGTATGGTTTTCTTTGTGACAACCCTTGGGTAGAAATCTTTCATCTTCCTACTGACAAATTTCAAAATACTATTATTGGCACTGCTCTAAAGACCTAGCGTCTCTTGTGCCATCTACTAAAATTTATTCTTGTGTTACTTGTCATTCAATTAAGTCTCATTCTTTTTCTGTGACTTTTCCTAAGTGCTTCAAAAACTCTTATTCTTCTAGTTTTTTTCCTTGAGTATCAGTTCTTTGGAATTCACTACCTTAATCTTGCTTTCCTGATTCATATAATTTGCAATCTTTAAAGTTGTCTGTCAATTGTTATCTTGCTCTACAATCTTTTTCTTTTCTCTTACAGTAACTTCCAACTCTAGTAGTGGTTGCTTGCAGCCTTGTTGGAAGCGAAGATGTTAAAAAAAAAGAATTTTTGTAAATACTACTAGCAGTAAGTAATAAAAGTACTTTATTTACTAAATGAAAAGATCAGATAAATTTGTTTTACTTTTAAGCTTGTCTTTCGTTATTTGTTTGTATGTTTTTTAATTTTGTTTTTTAATGTTATTTATGTCTGTTAAATTATGTCAAGTTTTTTTTTTTTTACTTACTTTTGTTTTATTGAGGTTATATCCCTCTTACATCAATTTAATTTCAAAATATGAAACTTGACAAACAAGACTACTGTGCAAAGAAGAAAGGTTGTGTAAGAGCCATTATAAAGAAGTTTGTTAGAAGTGATACTTTAAATAGATTTCATATTAAAAAGTTTTTCAGAAGTTATTGCTTCAATCAATTTTAATAAAATAAAAATTGGTTAGAAGTAATAGTTTGAAGCCTAAGTAAAAATTTTGTTAGATAGAATAATAAATAATAACAGAAGAACAAATAAAAAAGTTTAAATATAAACATAATAAAAAGTAGAAAGTTTTTCAAATATATTAACATTAACTCTAAATAAAAAGTTTGTTCAAAATAATTTCAGTTTTAAATCAATAAAAATCATTTCACAAGAAACTATTTAGATTCATTAGATTTATCAAAAGTTTTGTCAATATAATAAATATTTTATCTTTATATAAAATTATAATAATAATAATAATCATCTTCATGATCTTGAATATTAGCATAATCATGATGATGACTTTAATAGAAATTGTTTTATTTTATTTAGATTTGTTGAGGATGTCAGCTGAACTGAAAAAATACTATCTTGAATATTATGGGAAAATTAGCCAACTTCAACCACTATCCAAAGCATCTGCAAATGTTAGTCTACAACAAAAATTTGTCGATCTATGTATTGTTGATGCAGTGAATGCTCAAGCTGTTTTTAGTGTTGAACGAAAAGATTTTCTTGAAAAGCAAATGAATTATACACCAATTCCATATAGTGGAATGTTTACAAAAGAAAAATCAGTAATATTAATATCTGAAATAGCTGGTATTGAAAAACATGGTTGCTTATAAAATTTTTGCTTGATTGGTCAAATGGTTTAATTTGGAAAAATTTTGAACTTGTCTTTTATGTGGAATGCAGGTGGCTCAATCAACATCAAAATATTTCTAATATTAATGAATTAATAAATGTTTTCTACAAATAGATCGGAATTGTAAACAACTTTAACATTAAGAATGATACTGCACTGTTTATAATTGATGGATTAGATGAATTCAATTATATCAATGAGTTAATAAATCCAAGTTTGCCTTGTAACTATTCTATTGTTAATGCTTTAAGAGAAATTCAAAAATGTAAACATGTAATTGCTGGTAGAGTTTATGCAATGGATCAGTACCAAAGTACATCTACAAAACATTGCAATAAGTTAACCATTCAATTAATGGGATTTAATGAAAATGGAATAAATAATTATGTAGAAAATCATGTTGCGCAAGAAAAAAAACGAAGTTGTAAAAACAACTTTAAAGGAGTCTCCAATTTAAAAAGCCATGGCATCTGTTCCATTTTATTTATCTTCGATGTGTAAAATTATAAGTGAATCAAATAATATTGATTCAAATTCTTTCTTAACAATGACAGATTTGTATGCAAATATTTTTTTATATTTTTTACGAGAACACATTATTAAAAACAATAAATTTGTTTATGAGATAATGGAAGATAGTTTCAATAAAAAATGTATTTTAAATACTTGCAAAATTGCATATAAATTGTTTGTTGAAAATAAAATAATTTTTTCCAAAGAAGATGTTCAAGCTTTTATTAGTGACTTGGATAAAAATGAAGGTAGTTTTTTTGGATTTATAGAAAAGATTAAAACAGATCTCGGTTGTTATTATCAGTTTGCACATTTGACAATAATGGAGTTTTGTGCATCTGTATATGCATATAATTGTTTAAGTAGTGATGAGATTATGGCCAATGAGAGGCTGAAGAGTTGCTTATCAATGGTTTGTGGGTTAGCCAATAAAAACAAAACAGTTTAATAAAGTTTCTTGTTAACCTAAATGTATCTTCACCTTTGTTTTCTTTTTTTAGTAAGTCATTTTAGATAAACACACTGGTGTTCAATAAGATTTAAAATATATAGAAGTTTTAAACTTATTTTTTAGATCTTGTTTTGATACTATGATATATATATTTATATATGTGTGTTTGTGTTTGTGTGTGTTTGTATTAGGTAAAAGTTTCAACAATGTCAATTCATTCTTCGATACAAAAGTTGAGAAACAGCTAAATTTTTTCATTCATTCACAATGTACATTCATTAAGGTATTGACTTTCATGCAAAAGTTAGGAAACAATTTAATTATTTCATTAACTTTCATACTAGAGTAGAGAAACTACTAAATTTTAATAAAAATTTATTTCTCAAATCAATAAAATATCAACTTTTAAATAAGATACTTTTATTATGAAAGTACTTGATAGCATATCTGTTATCATAAAAAGGCTTGTAGAGCCTTTTTTAAGAGTTTTTGTTTATAAAACATATCATATAACTTTTATCAAATTTATTTACAATATAAGTTTAATACATAAGAGCTCTTTTAAAACCCCTTCAACAACATCTGTTGACCAGCCTTACGCTCCTTTTTCATCTATTAGGCTGGCGCAGATGTAGTTTTAATACATTATTTCAGTGTAGGATGTTGAATGCTGGATCTTCTTGACTCAATGCATGGGTTTTGCTTATGTCTCTGTTTTTATGACTAAGCAACTCACTCTATTATCTCCTAATGATGGTACAGCTCTAAAACTCAGTTTTATGGTTGTGAGGCCTGCTGGTAGTCAGGTTTACCGAACTCTGTTGTAGCTCTCAGAGAGGCTGGTTCAATCAACAGCTGAAAAATATCAAAGTATTAACAGTGCTATGTTGCGCGGGGATAATGTCCCTGTTTGTACTTTTGCTGTGCATAGTCAAGGCCACATTTGGAGCCCTATGTTATGGCTCAGGATTTATTGATAGTAATGAGGCAATTGCTTGGGCTATGAAACAGTGTTCTGAGTACTATCTATGCTTTAAGCCAAGTTCATCAACAAATTTAAAAATGAATAAAGTACCTAACACTGTAAAACACATAAAACCATTGTCATCACCAATTTCTCTAAACCTATCATACTAATATTTGTGGTCTTCAAAGTAACTTTTCTTCTGTTGAGTCTTATCTCTTGCAAAGTTCACCAGATTTATTTGCTCTTTGTGAGACTAATTTGAGTTCAGCTGTCTCATCTTGTGATCCTAGTGTTGATGGTTATTTTTCTTTAATTCATAAAGACTCCAATAGTCACATGCTTAGCCTGAGCATTTATATTCGTAAGATTTCACCCATTTGTTGGGAAACTAGGTTCCACAGACTATACTTTTATGTGCTTTTGTTTAGCACCAATTCACTCTATTGTCTTTCTCTTTGTTCTATATCGCTCTCCTTTATCTCAAGACTGCACTCTTTTTGATGTTAATTCTGATCAAATTGACCAAGCTCGCTCTCATTATCCATCACCCAATATTGTTGTTGTTGGTGATTTTAATGTCCATAACACTAAATGACTTTGCTCTAATGTCAGTGACTCTGCTGGCGTTAAAGCCCTCAACTTTTGTCTTTCTCAATCTCTAGTCAACTTTCCAACTTGTTTTCCAGGCAACTCAAATCATTTACCTTCTCTACTCAACTTATGTCTTGTTTCTGCTCATTTTCTCCACATTTACGATTAGGTGCTTCTGATCATGGTTTTATCTCTCTAAAACTATTATCTTGTTCTACTTCTTCATCTGAATCCCCCTATCATTGTACCTCATACAACAACCTTAAAGCTGACTGGGACTCTATACTTGATTTTCTTTGTGATGGTCCTTGGGTAGAAATCTTTCATCTTCCTGCTGACAAATGTGCTTCTTACATAACTTCATGGATTCAGGCTGGCATGGAATTTTTTATTCCCTCTTGTCAATTCCAGGTCAAGCCTCACTCTGCTCCATGGTTTTCCTCACATTGTATATTTCCTCAAGCAAAAAACTTATCCAGGAAACAGACGTCTGTTTAATATTGCTATAAACTATTGTAAAATGGTTTTGCCTAATGCAAAAGCTTGCTATGCTCAGGTCATAAAATCTCGTATCTCATCACAAAAATTAGCGTGTTTTAACTTCTCGAGAATCTTTAACATTATCAATAATAAAAGCAAGTCTGTTATTCCACCTCTCTTGTATGGTTCAGACTTAGTCATCTCACCTAAAGACAGTTGAATTGTTTGCTGAGAACTTTTCATCAATATCATCTCTTGGTTCCACTGCGTTCTACTCGATTTAGCTGTCAAGTAGGTTGATCCATTGCTTGACATTCGTATCACTCCAGCTTCTGTATTAAAAGTGATTTCCTGGTTAGACTCTATTATAGCTTATGGTCCAGACAACATACCTGTTGTAGTCTTGCAGAAGTGTTCTCCAGAGCTGTCATCCATACTTTCAAAACTATTCAACAAGTGCTTATCAGAGCCTTGTTTTCCAGCAAGTTTGAAAGTGGCTTTTGTTATCCCAATTTTAAAAATTCTGGAGACCAATCTGACTCATCTAACTACCATCCCATTAGTCTTCTTCCTATCATAAGCAAGGTTTTTGAATCTTTAATTAACAAACACTTAATCTCTCATCTTGAATCTAATAACTTACTTTCTGATCATCAATATGGATTTCAATCTCATTCTACAGCTGATTTGTTAATAGTAATAACCGATAGGTTTTTTTGTGCATTAGATAGGGGTAAAGAGGTTAAGGCTATTGCGCTTGTCATTTCTAAAGCATTTTATATAGTTTGGGATGCTGGTCTTCTCCATTAGTTTTCTTCTTAAAATGTATATGGTAATATCTTTTAGATTATTAAGTCCTCCCTTTCCAATCGGTAGTGGTGTAGTGGTAAAGCCCTTACTTTATAAGTGGAAGGTTTCAAGTTCGATCCCCACCACATCCCTGGTAGTACCATGCTCAACTTGTTTCTCTGCGCAGCGGCGTTGTTCGTGTTTTAGAGTTATAGAATTGAGAGAGGGTTATAACCACTATTAAGTAGCCTCCTCATCTGAAGTGGCCTTCTTGGTCTTGAGGAGTTGAATAACAAAAAAAAAAAAATCGTAGTATAAAAGTTCTCCTCAATGGCTAGCACTCTTCTTCATATCCTGTTATTTCAGGGTCTCCACAAGTTTTAATCCTTGACCCTATACTCTTTTTAATTTACATCAATGATCTTCTAGATATTCTCACATCATTGTCTGTGTTCGCTGGTGACACTACCATTTATTCTTGTCTTGATAGGAAGCCAACACTCTCTAATTGCTTGGTGGGGACATCTAAGCCTAAAAAGGATTATACTTCTGCTACAGCATGGGGTTCGCGGTGGCTGGTGAACCTTAATTCAGATAAAATTCAATTTTTTTCAGCCAATCATTATTGCAATAATTTAGATATTCCTATATTTATGAACAGTAATGTACTAATTAGTCATCTACCCTTCATTTTCTTGGATTAACTCTTACTTCTGATCTTTCTTGGAAACTGTATATCAAATTCATTGCAAAATTAGCATCTGCTAAGGTTGCATCTCTTTATCGAGCTCGACACTTTTTTACTCTGGTTTCTTTATCTCTATAAATCTTAATTCTTTTTCTGTGACTGCTCTAAAAACTCTTATTCGTCTATTTTTTTTCCTTGAACATCAGTTCTTTGGAATTCACAACCTTAATCTTGCTTTCCTGATTCATATAATTTGCAATCTTTAAAGTTGTCTGTAAATTGTTATCTTGCTCTACTATCTTTATCTTTTCTCTTACAGTAACTTCCAACTTTAATAGTGGTTGCTTGCAGCCTTGTTGGAAGCAAAGATGTTAAAAAAAAAAATATATTAAAGTGCAGGTAATGTTTTTGTTGGGCTTCTTACAGTTTTATTTTTATTAAATATGTAAGTCTTTTATAGCAAGAGCTTGAAAAAACCAGCTAATAAACTTGATTTTAGCCTTATGACTAAAATCAAATGCAGTATTTGTTGGGCTTGAAACTGTGTTTTGTTTATTAATTACTTATGACTTGTATAGCATTGTTAATTGTGTAAGACTTGTAAAACATATACAAATATAACGTAGGTTCTGTTCTGTTAAAGCAGATAGAGACTAAAGTTCTAGAAGCTTTTTTGTTGTCTTCTGTGTTTAGAACTAAAAAGAAATAAAATTATATTAAGTCTTTTGATGAAGATAAATAGGATGGTTAAATATTTGTTAATCTAATACTTATTGTTTTGAAATAATGTTTGTGAACTTAAAAACCTTTAAAAATTTTTTGGTTCAAATCCATAGCATTTGGGGTAAAATCCCTTATATGGTCACAAAAAAATTATTCCATAGTATGTCAACCTGGATCTCAAAAGAAGCATACTTTCACAGAGATTTTAAAAACAATACTTGTTAATAATAGAAATAACAATAATAGAAATACTAAGAGTCTTTAGCATTTTTTTAAATTATTTTTTTAATTAAAAATATATTGTTTTCTAAAATCTTTATGAAATACCCTTTTCTTGTGAACCCAGATTGACAAACTTTTGAATATGTATTTTTTTGACAATATAAGGAATTTTAACCTAAATGCTAAAGATTTGAACTCAAATATTTTTAAAATTTGACACGATGGTGAAAAATGAGTTGCATATTTGAAATCAAAATGAGAAATGCTATAGGTTTGTTTGCTCTCCACCGGAAAAATAGTATATACTATTGTTCAATCAACTCCACTTTTTTAACCTAAAAACTGACTTCTATATATATATATATATATATATATATATATATATATATATATATATATATATATATATATATATATATATATATATATATATATATATATATATATATATAGTGTATATATATATATATATATATATATATATATATATATATATATATATATATATATATATATATATATATATATATATATATATATATATATATATATAGTGTATATATATATATATATATATAAATATATATATATATATACATATATATATATATATATATATATATATATATATATATATATATATATATATATATATATATATATATATATATATATATATATATATATATATATATATATATATATATATATAGTAGTGATGTACCAATTAATTGGCATCAGCTTAATTGGCTACTTTTTGCACAATTAGTGTTGACCTTTTTTTATTAATTTACTGATTTTGTAACTGACAGGATTTTAATATTTTTATTTTGCATTATGATAACAATTAAATTACAGACAAATGAAGCTTTATGCATTACTTACAATTTTTTTGAGAACTTGTTTATATTGACTTTGTTTACAGGCAAATTTGTTTATTCTTAACATGATGTTTATCAGCTTTAATTTAACAGCTGAATGTACTTATAATTTTATTACCATAATGTTGTTTTTAGAATAATTTTATTTTGTGTTGTTCTATTTTTAAACCTAAAAGTAATCTATTTAAGCCTTGTTATCTGTATGTATTCATGTACAGCCTTCTGTATTTCTATATGATTATTGATTAAATATCTATATTACTAATAAAGTAGGATCATTCCATGCCAATTAGACCAAGTTCCAACATGGACCCCCTCAGATTTTGATGAAACGTAGTGGGCTTATTAATATCAATCAGAAAAGCAATTCCTCAAAATTTCAGCATAAAATCTTTTGTGGTTCATGAGATATGGTCATTTGAAATTTCTGATTTTTCTAAAAAACTTCAGTAGCAAAAACATGATTTGTTCATACTTTGAAGCTCTATATTTTAAAAACAAAATTTCAGAAACCTTCTAGTTTTTTTTTTTTTAAATCTAGGTTTTCTGAAATTTTTTTAATAAAACTTTGACATAAATTCTTGAATGCTACATTTGAATTAAAAACTTAAAAAGTTGATTTTTCAAGTCAATATACAAAACCTGCAGTTTAAGAAGTGAAAAGAAATATTCTTATAGTTTCAATATATGGTAGGCTTCTCAATTTTTAGAAATTTACTCATAAGATACATCTCAGTGAAAAATTATAGACCTCTAAAAATGGTTGCGGCAAAGACTTAGGAAAGCGTGCCTTTACTTCAAACCTCCAATAACCTTGGATCAACACTGGTTTTTAATAAGATTTTTTTTTCTTCAAGTTTAATAGACTTTATTACAGTAATATCAGAAGAAAATAAAAAGTGGGTCATCATGAGAAAGTTACAAAATCAGAACAATAAAAATTACCCAAAATACATTAAAAACAATAAAAAGAAAGTTATCGTTGTACTTTAGATTGTGTTATATATTGTAATACAAACTATGTATGAATTTAAAAGTATTTCATAATTAGTACTAGAAATAAGTCTTAAATTAAGCCTGAATTAAACTCAATTTACCTAATATTTAATATCATGACTATAAATTATGATATAGTTGATTGAACTTTCAAAGAGAAACTTTGCATAAACATGCGTTATTGGAACGCAGCAGATTTGTTCTTTATGCGGCTAAGTAAAAGTGTTTAAGGAAATAGATTGCTTCATGAACTTGATAAAAACATCTTGATTTTCTTTAGATATTTCCAAAAATCATTTTGCATAATAAACACATGGTATATTAAATCCTGGTGAAAGAGAAGCAAATGCATATATGCGCTGCATTTTAGGTACATTTACATTAGTATACATATTGTTAAATGAAACCCGTCTCATCTGTAAAGTAGATAATGATTGTGGTATAAAACATTGGTGGTTTTTGTTCCTGGAACTGTTGAACAAGTACCATAAGGTTTTTCTTATTTAAACTTCATGTAATGTAAAACAGTTGCATCATTTCAAATGTATTGAAGATATATTATTTTGCTATTTTTCCTACACCAATCATACATTTTCTCAGGTGAATTGATAGGGTCTGTAAGTGATTGTAAACTGGCCTTAGCTACAAATTTTTTGATAGCCAAACGGGTAGTAAATAAAAAGTTTTCGGGTAATATTACAATGGTATAAAGCATGATAAAAATATGATTAAAAAAGCAGGTAAAATATTGTTGAGAGGTAAAGTCAAGATGTTTTTATCAAGTTCATGAAGCAGTCTATTTCCTTAAACACTTTAACAGCCTCATAAAGAAGATATTTGCTGTGTTCCAATAATGCATTTTTATGCAAAGTTTTATCTTTCAAAGTTCAATCAACTATATCATGTTTTTTGTTGGCTTTTTGCCACTGATTAAAGGTGATATCTTCCATGCTATGTCTATCAAATTTAGCAGTACTCTTTTAGTGTTTTACTCTTTTAGTGTGTTGGTATCTGGGCAGTTATTGCAATTATGCACCATGCTGTCTTGATTTGTTAAGCCACATACAACTAATGTCAAGAGGTCTATATAGTATGAAATATCTAGTATTTGTAATGCTAAAAGTTTTGCATTTAAGTGGTACTCAAAAACACATACATAATGGAGACCTGAAACACATCCAATCGGAATACACCACTTTAGTCTAGGTATTTTAGCAAAAATCATTTTAAAGATTCAATATTTATATTGATTTTTTACATAAAAATCTTTATTACATAATCAACTTGTGCATTGTGTTGACAAGTCAAATAACTCTTATAACTTGGTATAAGTTGTAACCTATATTTGAAAATGATAATCAAATAAGTCAAATTAATAAGGAATGTTGGAAGGAAGGGTGTATTGGAAATAACTATAAAGTTTATAGTCATGATATTAAATATTAGGTAAATTAAGTTTAATTCAGGCTTAATTAAAGACTTATTTCTAGTACTGATTATGAAATACTTAAACTCATACATTATTGTATTGCAACATATAGTACAATCTAAAGCACAACAATAACTTTATCTTATTGTTTTTAATGTATTTTGGGTAATTTTCGTTGTTCTGATTTTGTAACTTTCCCATGATTACCTACTTTTTTTTTCCTTCTGATATTACTGTAATAAAGTCTATTAAACTAAAAGAAAAAAAAATCGTATTAAAAACCAGTGTTGATCCAAGGTTACTGGTGGTTTTAAGTAAAGGCACACTTTCCTAAGTTTTAGCCGCAGCCATTTTTAGAGGTCTATAACTTTTCACTGAATTGTATCTTACCAGTAAATTTCTAAAAATTTAGAAGCCTGCCATATATTGGAAATAAAAAATATTTCTTTTCACTTCTTAAACTGCAGGTTTTGTATATTGACTCATCAAAAATCAACTTTTTTATATTTGCAAACAATTTTTTTGGTTTTTTAGGTAGCCATTATGGAAAAAATGTGACATTCAAGAATTCAATGTCAAAGTTTTATTAAAGTAAGTCTAGAGTTGTATACTACAAAAATAACTAGATGGTTTTCTGAAATTTTGTTTTTAAAATATAGAGCTTCAAAGTATGAACAAACCATGTTTTTACAACTGATGTTTTTATTTTTGGAAAAATCAGAAATTTCAAATAACCATGTCTCATGAACCACAAAAGATTTTATGCTGAATTATTCAGGAATTGCTTTTCTCATTGATATTAACAAACCCACTAAGTCTCATCAAAATCTGGGGGGTCCATGTTGAAATCCTAAAATTTTGGTACTTTTGGCATGGAATGACCCAGTAATAAAGTTACAGAATTCTAAGAAAACTGCTGATCTTAATACCATTTTCTTTTTAAAGTTGAAACAAAAGCGTTTCTCTAAAATTGTATTTATTTTTTGAAATTTTTTTTTTTGTAAAAAAAACTAATAAATGAATATTTTTTTCTTATATCTTAGAATTCTAAGTAAACTGCTGATCTTAATACCATTTTCTTTTTAAAGTTGAAACAAAAGCGTTTCACTAAAATTGTATTTATTTATTGAAATTTTTTTTTTTGTAAAAAAAACTAATAAATGAATTTTTTTTCTTATAACTTATAATGGTTTGGCTCTAATTTGGGTCCAAGTATTTGTTTACCAATTCCGGTTCCATGAAAAGGTTGACACGATTTAAAGTGGTATGGTCTCATATTCTCAAAATTTTAATAATTAGTAAATTTATCATTATCGGCATCGGTATTAGTCATTTCAATATTTTCACTTTAAACAAGGCTGCAAGCAACCACCATTAGAGTTGGAAGTTACTGGAACAGAAAAGATGAATTTTATAGAGCAATATAATGATTGACAGACAACTTAAAAGATTTCAAATTCTATGAATCAGGAGAACAAGATAAAGAGAGCAAATTCCAAAGAACTGATGTTTGAGAAAAAAAACCATAATAATAAGATTTTTTGGGACACTTAGGAGTTGTCACAGTAAAAGGATGAAGCTTAATTGAATGACCAATAATATGAGAATTTATTTTAGTAGATAGTGCAGGAGGCGCTAGCTCTTTAGAGCAGTGTCTATTATAGTATTTATAGAAAAGAGAAAGAGAAGCAACATTACGACAATGTGATATTGGTTGGAGGTTGGCTGCAAGAGCAGGTCCAACTATGTTTACAATGCGTTTTTACATATACACGGGCAGATTTAAGATTTACAGAGATATAGAATAGAATCCTAAGTAAGAAATTGTCAAGCATAATAATAAGATGAAACTTTAGCAGATGCTAATTTTGCAACTGATTTAATATATGGTTTCCAAGAAAGATTGGAAGTAAGAGTTAATCCTAGAAGATGAAGAGTAGGTGACTCATCAAGTACATCACCGTTCATAAATATAGGAAGATCTAAATTATTGCAATAATGATTGGCTGAAAAATTTTGTGTTTTATCTGAGTTAAAGTTCACTAGCCACTGAGAGAGCCCATGCTGTAGCAGATTTGAGTTTCTTTGCAAGCTCAAATGCCCACTCCAAACAATTAACAAATTAGCAGTAGAACGAGAAGATTGAAGTCCATATTGATGGGTAGAAAATAAGTTATTAGATTCAAGATGCGAGATTAGGTGTTAGTTAATTAAAGACTCAAAAACCTTGAATATGATAGTAAAAAGACTAATGATGACTGAAGTTGAGTCAGATGGCTCTCTAGATTTTTTAAAAAAAGGTGCTGTTAACAGATGCTACTTTCCAGCAGGCTAGAAAACAAGACTCTTATAAGCACTTGTTAAATAGTTTGAAAGTATAGACAACAGCTTCGGAGAACACTTTTCCAAGACAATAACAGGTTTGTTATCCAGACCTCAAGCTGTATAGTTATTCAAACCTCTAAGCGGAAATCACTTTAGATACAGAAGTGGAGTGATACAAATGTCAAGCAATGAATCAACCTGATTGTTGGCTATATTAGATAGAATGCAACTAGTGGAATCAAGAGATAATTATAATGAAAACAACAAGGTAGTGTTGCTACATCAACTATTTTGTAGCCTGCTGCTACAAGGGAGTGTTGCTACATCGATTATCTTACAGTCTGGTGCTGCAAGGAAGTGTTGCTACATCCACTAAGGGTTTGGTTGGGGCAGGCAGGGTGGCAAGTAATTAAAAAAATTGTTTTTATTTTTGTGTAGAATGAAACAAGTGTTTTGTTTATTTTTTGTTACATTAAAAAATATATTATCTTAGGAAACTTGCTCTCTGGTAACAGAATGATTGGTCGTACTGGAATAATATGGATTTTAGGTAAAAAGTGTAAATTTTAGTAAATTTTTATTTATATTCTTTGAAGTTTTTTTTTTTTTTCTTTAGATTATTTTTTTTTTTTTGTCATCACAAAAATTACACAATTTCGTGTAATATAAATAATAAGTATGTGAGCAGAGCAAAAAAGTAGAAAATATTTGCCTTATCGATGTGTGCTTAAGCTGTGTTTGCTTTTATTGAAAACATTCTTACAAGTTTTAAAATGTAAAAAATTAAAACCTTGTGTACTATTTATATGTTTAAAAAAAATCTTATATGGTTTAGTGACAAAAAACATTAGATACTCAGTGTAGACGTTCCATGCACAAGATGTTTTCTGAAAATCCTATATTATGCATAAAAACAGAATCTATGTTGTTTAATACAGAATCTATTCATGTTTAATATAGTATGTTTAAAAGTATATTTAATATAGTAAAAACAGTTAACAGATGGCTTAAACTGTAAATTGTATAAGTCAGAAAAACATAAAGAAAGGAAAGTGTTCTAAACTAATGAGGAAAAAAATCAGATGAATTTTGAGCATAAAAAAGTAATAGCAGTAAAAGGACTTATTTAAATGCTGGGGCATTGAGTTTTAGTTAAAGGAACAAGTAGCGATAGCCTGTTAAAGTAGTGGCTAGGTTGCTATTTATATAAAAGAGAAAGAGATGCAACCATGACGATGGGAAGGAGACTAAAGCTTAGCAGCTTACGCAGGTTCGATGATAATGACTTTTTTGACCTTATCTAAAAGAGAGGGTTTTAAAAAAACCAGCTAAATAATTCTATAAGTATTCTATACAGGAAACAGTAAGAGATTTATAAAGGTAGAGTTTATGTTGCTTAAAATTTTATGTTATTTCCACATTAATTGACACCTATCAATAACCTGCAGCAAAAAGTTCTCTAAACTTTTTTTTCAATTTAATCTATTAATCTTATTCTCTATGGTGTAAGATGAAATAAACCAAAACAAGATTATGATATGCATAAAAAATCCAAGTAACAATTAAGTATTTTGTTTTTACAACAAGTTCAAACTTACAGTGTGATACTATATGACACATGTCTAAAATAAAAAATTCTAAAATAATGTAAAAAGAAAGATCTTTTAACAACTTTCTTAAAAATTTCTGATGTAGCAGACTAATTTATTTAAAACAATTATAGTGCAGTCAATTAGTGATATTAAGGATGAAAGAATAATACCTGGAAGTCATGTTGATAAGATTGAAACATTCATTTTAAGTCTAAGACCAACTTTCAAAATCACACACATGGTTCATAAAAACTAGCACCTGTCTATAGCTACAAAAAAAAATTTTTTTTAATCTAATAATTTCTGCGCCTATAGAGTCCTGTCCATAGCAACAATTTTTTTTTTTTCATAAAAAAGACCGTTATTTTAAGGTTAGTTAATTTTTATGCTTTTTTGGGCGACAATAATTTTTCTTTATTAAACTCATAGCGTCAGGCTCGCTTTTACATTGAGTGAAAAAGCATATAAAACTTATTAGATAACTTCAATAATTATCTTGACGCGTGAGATTTTTTAACTTCGCGGTAAACAAAATATTACATTTTTTTAAATTGTAACATTTACGTCAACACACGATAAAAGTTATTAAATGATTTGAGTTTGTCATCAAAAGTTTAAACAAGCAAAATGAGAACGAGAGATAAATTTTTGGCTTTAGTTAAAAAAAAAGACAGAGTCTTTGTTAAATTAAGTATCCAAAAGTGCCAAATCAAATGGTTTTTTTTTTAAATAGTTCAAAGCCTTTATTTTGACTTGTTGTAATACTTGTTTTATCTTTTATTTCATAGAGTTTGGAAGTGTGATTATTTTGAAAAAAAGTCACTGTTATGTTTTAAAACTGATTTAAATAGAAAACATCAAGAAAACAGTTCATACAAGTATTTTTTTAAATGTATATCGTTTGCTTGTCTTCGTCACGTTTGTATAAAAAGAAATTTTTAATGAAGTTATTTATAATATATAACTTTATATTCGCTTCGTTTATAGGTATTAGTAAAGTAACTAATAATAATTTACAAACCCTAAATTCTGTTTAAAAAGAATATGTGTTTCACTCATTTTTTGTTACTTTTAAATTATGTTAATGGCGTCAGAAAAAATAACAGTTACTAAATTCCATTTTTTTTTTTTTTTTTTTTTTAATTTTATTTTTATTTATTTCACATCAATAAAATTAATAGTTTATATTCTCCTACAAAAATATGTAATTTATTATTCAACATGTTATCAAGCTTTTAACGTGATCTAAACCTTATGATGAATCCTTGAATACTTTTATTTCAAAAAACAGTTGCAATTGTTATGATATCATTCTATAAAACTAAACGGTTAATTCAAATTATTTTGTTCGACTTTGTGAAAAAAAATTTTTAAAGTTCAATCATCAAGTTTTAAAGTTCGATCATCGAATAACCTGATGCTTTTTTTTCTTAAAAAAGTTTTACGAAATCATTGTTACCATAGTTTAATAAAATATACATTGGTAACAAAACCTCTTAAAATTCATAAGTATTCTTCAGGTTTAAATTCATTTATTTGTTTTTTATTAAAAAACAGGGCCGTACCGTGAAGTTTTTCAGGGGAGGTTGTTTTTGAAAAAAAAAGGCCATTTTAAAACATCAAACAAATATCTTACTAAATTTACTTAATAAAATTTTCGTGAATTATAGCTATATTTGTGTAAACAATGTTTACATAAACAAATTTATTGTTCTCCGAATATTTTTTCTATTTTTATACTGCATAGGCGTGTAAGCAAGCTCCTTGTTAGAAAATTGGTCTAGTCACAAAGATTAATAATACTTTGATAAATGGTTTAAATTTTTACTCAAAAACTAAACGTTTTTCATTCAATTTACCAGGATGTAAAGTAAAAAATAATGTTAAGACTTATTTATAATCAACAATTTCATTGTAGTGGATATTCATGATGGCTAATGAACCTAGTTGATCTGCAGTCATACTGGCTCTCAACCATGCTCTTAATCTTTGCATTGCTGTAAAGCTGCGTTCAAATTCTGTGGACGTTACAGGTAGTGTACATCCGATCAAAGAGATTAGGATATTGATTTTCATCGCAGATTTTTATGGTTTTAGCTTGAGAATTAGGCCTATCTTCTGGTTTAATAACAGACCATTTTCTTTTCCAAAACATGAATTCTTGATCTACAGCTTCTGATTTTGGAAGATCACTTTTATACATTTCAGCTAACTCCTGAAAAGCAGCTATCCCCTCACTGCAAATGATCGAGGGAACCAAGCATAAAACCTTAGCAGCAATGCAATTTGTCTTTTGGAATTGTATTTTGATTTCTGAAATGAAGGTGTCAAGAAAAGGTATAATCAAGGCCCGTTTATAATTTCATGGGGACTAACTGCAGGTACGTTATTTCTGTAGGCCTGTCTCATAGTGATTCTGGGAATTGTTGGTTCTACAAATAATTTACTTGCCATACAAGTAGCTTGTTGGTAAATTGCGTCAGTTTCTTTTTCAACATTTTTCCGAAGATGTTTCAAATTGTTGATTGTTTCTTGAATGTTACTGTATGCAAACACAATATCAGTTGTGCGCCCTTATAACCTCTCTGTTATATATGACAACAGGTGAAGTAAGCGGTACAAAGTTATATTACCAATTATAAATTCGAAATTAGTGTGTGCATTAAGGAGTGAGTTGGCCTCTCTTTTTCTTTGTGCGTCCCAATCCATACTAAACTCTATATTGAACTGTTGTATGTTAGAGTGTATTCCTAAAATAATCTTTAATGCCTCTGCCATAAATGGTATAGATAAATAAAAGTGTTCATATGCGGCATCTCTTTCTCACCATCTTGTTTTGCACATCCCTAGCAAAATCTTTTTTCTTTCAGTTAATTTACAATAGATCTCTGCAGCATGCTCCAGCAAGCGCTCTCTTTTCGGAGAGGTATTGAAATAAATGGATATATTTCGGTATACCTCCAAAATGTTATCAATAATTGGTATTTTTGATGTTGTAGCAATTGATAAATTCAAATTATGTGAGCTACAATGTGTTACAATTGCTTTTGGTGATCCTTTTAAAATATAGCTGGCAACACCTTTTTTTACAGATTGCATGTTTGGTGTGCCATTGTAACATTGGCTTCTACAAGAACTTAGATAAATTCCAATTTCGCTATAAAATTTCATCAAGCTTTCCCCAATATGTTTGCCTGTTATCCTGTCAAGATTTAAATAGTCAAGAAATGCTTTTCTATTTTCATTTTTTCTGTTTACGTATCTCATACATACTGATAGAATTTGTTAGCTTTCAGTTGTTACCTTATCTGCTAAAATTGAATGGTAATTTGCAGCTTTGATTTCATTAATTAGCTGCTCTTGTATACATTTCTTTCCAAATATATTAATTAATTCATTTTGACTCTTGGGGCTGACATCTTTGCGTAATAGTGTTTGTATATGTGCATTATGTTCAGCGTTACGGCGAGCTATTTCTTGCACAATTGCAAGAAAATTTCCAGGATTACCTTTTTGCATAGACAGGTCTAAAGTGAGGCGAAAGGGGACCCCACCTCGTGCACCAAATTGGCAGGTGCGCCAAATTGACCATTTAAAGAAAGAAACTTTTTTTGAAGGATTTTTTTATTTTCACTGATATTTTTTATTTTTTAAATGTTTTTTTTAATTAAAATTATTTATAAAATCTTTTTTTTTTTCAATAAAATATGAAGAGCGTGTTTGATAATATAGCAATTCTGAGATCAATCTCAACTGGTTTGAGGTTCACTTATTAAGTTTACTATGATCAAAACAAACAAAATGGCATAAATTGAAGAATAGAAGAACAAAACTGCAGAAGTAGATAGAGAAGTGAGAAAAAATCATTTCTAAAAATGAAAAGACAGATGGCAAGTGGATCTCAAAACAGAAAAAGTGCTGCAAAAAGTACTAATTAAGATGCTTCATCTAATACTTTCATGGAAACATTTGTGAAAAAACAACATTTGTTAGAAGGTAAAAAAGACAAATGTGAAAATAAAGTTGTTATTACTAGTAAAAAATATATAGTTTGTTTATTTTAACGTTGCTTCAACAAATACCAATGTTACTCCTTCAAATCCAATTTCTTCTACAAGTACTTCACAACCTTTGCTGAATTGACTGGCATCTCAGCTTCAAGTAACACAGTTTTTACAGAAATTATTTCAGAAGTAGAGTAAGAAATAGAAGTGTGTCATGCTGGAATTTTGCAAGAGTTGCATGCAAACATAGAAAAAGATAATTATGATCAAGTCAAAGAATTAAGAAAAAACTAGTCTCATCGTATATTGGAATGTGGCAAATGACAAGTTCCTCATATTTTTGAGATGCAATGGTACAAATTGAATCAGAAATATTGTGTAATCAAAACTTCCCTTTTCCAACTGATGAAGCGATATTATATAAAAACTTCAAAAACAGTAATCACTTTACAAAAAAAGCATGTTTAAAAAAACTATTTTTTTAAAACTTGAAAATAATGACTTTTTTCATTTTCAGCTTAAAAAAAAAAAGCTTACAAAAACATAACTTTTAAGAAAAAAGTTATGTTTTTGTAAATTGATTATTATTTTTAAAGTTTTTATATAATTTCGCTTCTTTTGAGTACCAGATTGACATACTTTAGAAAAACTTTTTTTTTCAAAAGTTTTTTTGTTTTCAAAAGTTTTCAAAAGTTTTTTTGTTCAAAAAAATGTTAAACCTAGTGTTTTAGTATTATATAGAACAAAATAACGGGGTAGGAACAGGTTTTTTTCAAAAATGTTGTTTCAATAGCCACCCTAACCTTAATCCACAAATTCCAAGTTATGAAGGAGGCTTCAAAAATAGCGGGCTAATTGATGATCAGCTTCAGATTCAAGTCACTAGGGCTGCTCAGAAATGGAAGCAAGTTTTAAAGCGTGTTACTGCAGCAATTCAAATGCTTGTCCAGCAAAATTTAGCATTAAGAGATCATCATAAGTCTCTACAATCAGATGAAAACTCTGGAAATTTTCTAAAGTTCTTCTGAAGTTTTTAGCCAAATTTGACCCATTCATAAAAGAACATTTAGAATCAGTCAGTGTAAAATCCGGCTCTTTATCGTATTTCTCTCATGGAATTCAAAATGAGCTAATTAATATGCTTGGTTCAAAGTACGTAAATCTATAATACTTAATGTAAAAAATGTGAAGTATTGCAGCATCATTTTTGATACCACTCCTAATTTATCCCATGTTGAACAAATGTCTCAAATTATTAGATATGTTGATATTGAAAGAGGCAAAGTCGCAGTGAAGGAAGCTTTTTTAGACTTCATTTAAATTCATGGTAAATCGGCTGAAGCGATTACAACAGAAATAACAAAAAAGCTTAATTTAGATAGGTTGAATTTTCAAGGCTGCAGAAGCCAATCCTATGATAATCAAGCAACAATGGCAGGAACTAATTCTGGAAATCAAAGACGAATATTAGACTTGAATTCATTTGGTTGGAGCCCATGCTGCACGTGTAAATAGTCAAGCTGTTACTTTTTTTGGTACATTGGAAAAATTATTTGTTTTTTTCTCATCATCAACTCATGGATGGGAAGTTTTAAATGTATATGTAAAAATAACAGTAAGAAGCCATTCAGAATTCAAATTCAATTGTTACATCATTCAAATGTTACGTGATTCTTCTAGAGAAATGCTTGACTCACAAGGTGATGCTGGACTTATTCTTTCTGCTATTCAAAGGTTTGAGTTTGTGGTTCTTTTGTACTTCTGGTCTGAAATACTTCCTTCAATTGACCAAATTCAAACGTGCTTACAAAGTAAAGAATTTACTTTCAACCAAGCATTAATTCAATTAGGACCTTTGACAGATATAAAATTGAAAATAGGAGAAATGCATTATGCACCTCATCCATTACAAAAGCTGAGGAAATGTGCAAAAAATGGGCTATTACCTTGGAACGTAAAATTCGAAAAAGGCGCGTCATGTCAGGAGAAACTGCTTCAGATGCCGGTTTTAATGCTCAGCAAGAAGTTGATCGATGTATGAAAGAAATCTTGGACAAACCTTATATTGAAATAACCGATTTTCACAGTTAAGAGTTTTAAATGAATGATTTGGCTTTCTGTGCCCCATTGAGTTTGTCATTAAGTTACCACATTGGGAAACTAATAAGGCAGAAATGGAAAGCCTTGAAAAGAAATATTTTGATCTTGCCTCTTGGAACTCTAATGATCTTAATGACTTTAACGATATTGTTGTCTCTCTTAGTAGGACTAAACTGCGAGAAAAAATGAACTTCTCTCCAATAGGGCTCCTTACCTACATTTCATCTTTGGGACTTGAATCATATAAGACTTTAGCTACTGCTTTACAGATATTTATAACTTTACCAGTCTCAGTTACATCATGTGAACGATCTTTCAGTAAGTTAAAACTAATTAAATCGTATTTGCGTTCTACAATGTCACAGGAAAGATTGTCAAACCTTGCACTTTTGTCTATTGAGCATAAATTTAATTTATGTGGGGAGGGGGCACCAATTTCCCTATTTGCCCCGGGCGGCAAAATTCCTAGATCCGCCACTGCCTTTTTGGTCTGAGTTTTCCATACACTTTTTATAAGTACCACGAAATGCAAGTCCTTGTTTCCCCATCAAATGCACTATTCTACCTAATGTTTCAACAATATACGGGTACATTTGTTGTCGGTTTTTTAAAGTGCTAAAACGACAACAAATGCCATTAGCTTGTTCGATAGCTTCTTTATGTCTTCACTTTTGCTTTAGGCAAATCCATTTTGTAAATATTCTTCTTTACAAGCGCATTTGCAACCATGTTTTAATGCTTTGGGAAATTGAAAATGTATCTTCTGTTTTAAGTTATTCGTAAACATTTTGTATACTTCATGTGGTGATAATTCTTTATTTCCGCGCAAGAGTTCGTCAATATCATATCGTTTTTTCTTTTTCTTTAAAATCGCATTCTTTTAAATTTGTTTGGTCTACTTCGCATGACAAGCTTTTGTTAACATTATTATCATCTTGAATGACTTCCTCTTTTTCTTCTACTTCGGGCAATGTTTTATCAGTTATATTTTGAGAACTGTCGATAATAAAAAACACTTAAAAAATAAGTATTTAGTAATAAACTTTCAGATCTTAAACTATACCAAAATTAAAAAAACTCGCGTAAACATTGCAATGAAAAACAAGTAATAACAAAAGTTCATAAAAAAATTTAACGTATAGATAATATCTATATCTAGTTAATATCTATATCTAGTTAAGTTCAAACTAATCAAACTAATTATTATAAAAAGAAGATCAAAATAACTTTTTTACTTATAATATCCAGCTAACGATTTGCATTTCTTTGCAGCATTTTGAAGCTCTTTTCTGTCAGCTGCTCGTTCCTAATTTTGTTAGTCACTTTAACTCTATCGTTTGCTTTTAAAAGTGAATTAGTATTAGTAGAGAATTGTAATTACGGTATAAACTCTGGAAAGACTATTTTTCATTTTTCATTTACAAAAGATTCCACAATTCAATGACTTGTAATGACGCCTTACGTTTCTGAAACGAAAAAGTAAAAATTGTTACTTGAGAATGATTCATAAAAATCGAATAAGGTAAGTATGGGTATTAAGGCCCGGCGGGAAATAAGGCCCACTAATCCAAACTTAGGAAAAAAATAAATTGTGAAACTTTTTTTCGACATTAAAATATTAGAGTTATCTGGTTTTATCACTAGCAGCAAAAAAAAATCAGCATTTCTTTACCGCGCATTCGACAAAGCAAGATTACTTTGTTAGTCTCGTCAAAAATTGCTTAAGTCTAATTTTTAAGATATGTGTTTTTACATTTTAAAATAATTTATAAAGCTTCTTTCATTTTTTTCAATTGCATTTATTTGCGTTAAGTACTTATTCGTTATCATTACTCATCATGTAATATTTATGCAAGTGTTGAAACAAAAGGATACATTATCGATAAACGTAACAGGTTCAAAGCGGGTAATAAGGCCCCCTAAAAATCGGGTAATAAGGCCCAAACACGAGGTCAGCGGTAATAATAAAAGAAATGCGCTAAACTTTAGTTTAGCGTTACAAAAGAATTTATAAGGAAAAGTAATTAAAACAAAAAACTTGAAACTGACTTAAGTTTAGCGTAAATATAAGAAATAGTTAAGAAAAGTAATTTATACAAACAATAAACAACAAACTTTAGTGAAAATATATAAAATTGTTAAATATTAGTTTCAAAAACGTTGTTGTTCTGGAATTTATAGATTTTATACTTTTACTACTTTTGAAAAAATTTATATTTTACTTTTTAATCAATTTATAAAATGTTGTATTTTAAAAGCAAAAAATTATATATTTATTTTTATAGACTTAAATACTATTTATTAAAAAAATATATATTTAAAATATTGTCTTTGGAAATGGCAACTGCTAATGGAAAAAGTAGAGCTAATTGGACAGAAGGTCAATTGCAGGAGGCTTTCAAAGCTGTGCAAAACGGAGCATCGCAAAGAGAAGCTGCCATAAAATACAAAATTCCTCGTAGAACTCTACGAAATCACTTGTGTACAGGATCCCAGAAAAAGTCTTTAGGAAGAAAAACTAGGCTTTCTAGTGAGCAGGAGCAAAAGTTAGTGTCAAGAATTTTCAGATTGTCAGACATTGGTATGCCAATAACACCAAAACTATTGAGGGCATATGTTTTTGAGTTTGTCGAAGCAAACAATATTAATCATTGCTTCAATGTCAACAAAAAACTGGCAGGTAAAGACTGGTGTAATAATTTCTTAAGGCGCTACCCAAAAATTAGCTGCCGAAAGGCGCAATTCATGAACCCAGCAAGGGCACAAAAAATGAATCCGTTTATTGTTAAGGACTATTTCACCAAATTAGAAAAACTAATGTTATTGCATGGCTTTTTTAATACTCCAGAAAGGCTCTACAACATGGATGAAAAAGGAATCAGGTTTACAGTTCATCACCAACAAGCTGTTTTAGTACAATGGGGAGCGAAGAGAGTTCATCTTGTTGCTCAGGAACATGCAGAAAATGTGACTGTGGTTGGCTGTGCCAATGCTATGGGAAGTGCTATACCTCCAATGGTGCTTTTCAAAGGTATTCGCCTGAAGAGTGAATTCAGTGGTGATTTGCCTCCAGGTTCAACTACATTAATGACGGAGAAGGGGTCGATGACCATCGAATCCTTTCTTATATGGCTTGACACTTCAATAAATATAAAACAAGTGAAGAGACTTAATTATTGATGGTGCTGCTTCCCATATTAATACTAGAATAGTTGAAAAGGCGGAAAGCTTTGGGATTCACATCTTTTGCTTACCAAGCAAAACTACCCATGAACTGCAGCCCATGGACAAATCTGTCTTTAAAGCTTTCGAGTCCTATTGGGATGAAGAAGTCATAAAATATTTGAGGACACATCCAGATAGAAGAATAACCAAATCTCTGTTTGGCAAACTTTTTACACCAGCATGGAACAAGTGCATGTCAATTGGGAATATTACAAGTGGTTTCAGGGCTACTGGGATTTATCCTTTTAACCCAAATGCCATTCCAGATACTGCTTTTTTGCCAAGTACTTTGACAGAAATTGATAGTGCATCTTTTAACTCGTGCCTTACTGAATCTGGTCCTTCACCAGCTTCAGTCACCCAACCCAGTCCCTCAACAGTTTCAGTTGATCAACCTGAAATTAATCTTAATGCAAGTTTCAATGATTTAATGCCGAGTCCTGCTAAAAAGAAAAATATGGCTATGGTCGGTCGCAAAAAAAGTTTTAACTATGTTGCTAAAGCCCTAACGAAAGAAGATTTTCAATCTTCTACTTCTAAAGCTGTTAATAATAAGAATAAGGGCAAAGGAAAAGCAAATGTTTCCAAAGAACTGAAAAAAGATTATTCTCAATCTTCCACTTCTAAAGCTGTTAATAAAAAGAATAAAGGCAAAGGAAAACCAAGTGCAAAGAAAAGTAAGTCTGTAAGTGTGGATGTAAATGATTGGTTTTGTTTGTTATGCCAGCAAAAGTCTGTAGAAAGTATGCGACAATGTTGTAAATGTAAAGTATGGTACCACGAGGCGTGCATGGGGTATGATTCTGAAGATGAGAAAGAATTAGTATGACCATTCTGCGAAGAATGTTTTTCTTTGTAACATTTCTTTATTGAATTTTTTAATTTTCTGTTGTTATTCACTGTTGTATAAAAAATTGATTCTTTTAAAGTATATAAATATGCAAGATTACTTATTATTTTATAAATGTTAGATAAACTATGCATTAAAAGAATGTTTCCAAATTTTTTTCTGGTTTTTCTTTATTTATTTTTTGTATTTTTTACATGGGCCTTATTGCCCCCATAAGGGGGTAATAAGGCCCAATTAAGGTATGTTACAAAAACATGAATAACTTTTGTTATAACTATTTCCTCAATATGCAGATAAGATTTTTACATTAAAGAATGATTAATCTTAAGCAGCAATCGAAAATATTTTTTTAAACTTAATTTTTAAAGCCTAAATGACCGAAAGTCTGTTAGGTGGGCCTTAATATCCATACTTACCTTAATTATCATAAAAATTTTGATTAAACATTTTGTCATCGAAACGAGTCTAGAAATAATTTTTTGCGTCAAATTAAAAAAGGCACTTTGCATAAAAAGGGGGGTCAATCGCTCCCAACGACCCCACTTCTTCCCCCTATCCCACCCACTACCACGGTACGGGCCTGAAAAAGTTTATGTTTTAAAACTAAATTTATATTCTTACAAAACAATAACTTACGACGACCGTCTTTTGTATAGAATTGATGATAATAAGTATTTTTTTGTTTTTATAATAGTTAAATTATGTTATAAATATACAAGATTAAATTGCTAAAATATATAAACCTTTAAATTTAATGCAACATTTTTATAATATTTTTATTTCTATCTCTAAGCTTATTCTTTTTAATCTAATATAGCATATAGATACGTGTTTATAATTTTCAAACTTTTTATGTATTTAATCAATATATGTTATTGAAAAAAGTTTTAAATTAATAAGAAAATGGAGAAATATTTTATAAAATCGAATAGTTTTACAAAATTTTATCTCCGTTTGAGTATGAAAATTTTTTACAAGAATATTGCAACTTGAAAAAATTGCGTTCAGGAAATTGAAGTTTTGTATTCGTTAATTTGTTTATGTTTTTTTAAAGTATGAAAATATAATATGAGTTTCCTCTTGGAAATACGATAATTGAGTATGAAAGAGTAAGTTTTTTCCTATGAAAAGGTAAATTGAAAATAGATGTAGAAAATTTAATAAATATGTTGAAAAATAAATCAACATGCCTTCAAAACGTTAGTGGTGCAAAAATAAAAAAACATATTTATAAACCTTAAAAATATTCTTCTTTTATGACGTATAAGTTAACAAATCATCTCGCCACAAAAACTCTATGCTGCAAAAAAAATGATTTCGTCGAGTAGAAAACATTATTTTTACAAATTTTTTACTTTAAAAAATGAATTATTTTCTTGTTTACGTTTGAATGTTTGTTACATGGATTTAATTTTTACTTTTTGAAGCAAAATGCCATTTGATGTGATTTTATGGTAAATTTTAAATTTAATCGATTATCGGTTTATCTTAGGTATGTTTGTTGCTTGTTTTTATCTATGATATATATTATATTTCGTAGCTAAGCGCTAATGATGAAATTATGTTGACTATGATGTGTTATAATCTCCTTAATATGAATCTTTTTTTTGAATGTGTGAACAACCGTTTTAATTTTTTTATATTTCACCATTACGGAATTTTTTCATAAGTCTTACGTCTTTCTGTTAAGACTTTATTTGCTCAGGCTAATTCAAGAAACGCTGAGTGTATCACATATTTTATCTTATAACGTTAGTAAAATTTTATCAATAAAAGAATATTTTATAATCAACGTCGACATCGAATCAACAAATATTTCTTTTACAAATTTTCTTTAGAAATTTGATTTATAAAAAACATTCACTTGTTTAAATAAAATATTTTATGTTTTATTAAATCAACCGAACGAACAAATTTTTTTGGAATATATGAGCAAAAGAAAGTATTTTTAAGTTATATAAATGAATAAATTTTGTTATGTTATTTTAAATATATTTAATTTATAACTTGTATTTAAATTATTTTGATTTAAAAATGTGATAAAACGTTTAAATTAACAAAATTAAATAATTGTCTATATTTTTGTTATTATCATCAAAGAATTATTTTATTCAGAAGTTTCGCAATTTTACTGATTTTAATGATTCATAAAAATATGTATCATTTTAATTTAATATTAATTTATGTATATAATTTTAGTATGTAAAATATAATCTATTTAATAAAAATAAAAAATTGTATATAATTTTTTATTCAATCATAAGTTAATAAAAAATTATATGTATGAATATGTAGAATATTATAATGTATATAATTTTGATTAATATTTTAATTATTTATTTATTTTTATAATTAATATTTAATTTTACTTTAGAAGGTCTACGTGAAAGTAAAGATTACTGTGATTACCATGATTTATTCATCGAATGTTTTTATGAAAGTCAATTTACTGATGAAATAAAATCAATTGTTGATAAACAAAGGTTGAGTATTTCGATTCACGATGGAAAAACGTCTTACAAAACTTCCTGCGAAAATTATTTCATAAATCATTATTTAAAATCTGGAAGAAAGTTAGAGTGGTTAAATGTTAATAAAAATATTTTAAGTGATGAAGAAAAAAAACTTTTAAACCAATGTTCAACTAATGTTCGCAAAGTCTACTTTCTTCGTCCGATTAATTTCGACGGATGGAAACCGAAAAATAAGATTAAAGCGTTGAATATATTGATCTCAGATTTATAATAACAAAAAAAGATTTTAAAGAGAATTTTCTTCCGTGGTTTAATTTTTGTGTAGAATTAAATCTTAACCTTCACGACGACATTGATTTTATTAACGAAATTTATGAATGGATTCGTTGTTCGAATATCAAGAAATTTGAGATCAGGTACCGTGGAAATTTGGATTACCGTAGATAAGATTTTATAACCTCGATGATTTAAAAAATTTTACAACACGATAAAATAATTAATACTTTAAATATATTAAAATAAAAACAATAATTGTAAATAACTAATCAAATATTTAATTTATTAAAATATATTTAATAGTTATAATGATAATATAAATTATTAAATACAACTATTATTTTGGTATATAAATTTTAATAATTTTTTTTTTTTTTTTTTTTGTATTATTGTTAATAATATTATACTTGTATAATGGTAAATTACGGTACATAATTTGTTATTGTTTTTTTTTTAAATAATATTGTATTTTCAGTTTTTAGTTATTATGTTATTAATATATAAATTTTTAAACAATATTGTGAATAAATATCTGTTAAATATTTTATATATGCTTTTATGTTTTGTTCAAGAATTTTCTCTAAATAGGCAAATTAAATAAAATATTATTTTTTTTATTTCATTATCAATTTATTTTCAATTTTTATCGTACTACATTTTTGAGATAATTTTTCAAAGTTTTCGCCATGGTTTCTTTATGAGATATGCGTCGTGAACAAAATAAAAAATTCGATGGTTTAGTAGAATTTTTCTTCGAAGCTTTTAAGTTCAAAATTTTCCCTCAAGTTTCTATTTAATTTTAAATCGACTTTAAATTATAACACCTCATAAATAAAATTTTGGACAAAATTTAAAAATTAATATTTTAAGAACTAATAAAATTTATTATTTAATATTTCAACTGTTAATATGTTAGTTATACCTAGTTTAAAAATATATTAAAATATTTATTTCAAATACCATATTTAGCAATATTATAAAGTTTTTTTGAAAGATGTTTTATTTGAGTAAGGAAAATTACTTTATTCATCTTTGAATAACAATATCTAATTCTTGCTTCAAGCTCTTTCAAATTCTCAGCTCTCCTATTATTCTTGTACATTAGCCGTTTTAAATCACCCCAAAAGTTTTCAATTGGTCTTGCTTCTGGAACGTTAGCTGGATCTATATCTTTGGGTACAACTTTGATTTTTTTCAATTTTAAAAAGTCGATGACCGACTTCGTAATGTTATCGAGCTAGATCAGGCCAGAATATAAACTCATTGTCTTTTTTATAATATTTTGATACCAGAGGAAGTAAAATTTTTTCTTGTATCTCTTTATAAGTGTACTGGTTGATTGCCTGCTTTCTGTGATTAATATAAAGAGGGCTTATTCCACGGGGGCTGATGCAACAAGAAACTCAGAGCTTGTCCTCGTACTTTTTATCTTACTTGGTCAGAACATTAAGAAAGATCAGCGGCATAAAACCTATCATTACCAGCTAATGTGCTATTGTTTAAGGTAAAATAGCTTTCATCATCCATAACACATCTAAGTTTTTATAATTTTCACACAATTTACGACATTTAGGACGCATAGCTTTCTTCTACTGATGGCTACGATCTGGACGATTTGTTTTTTTGAAAGTTAGAATGTTAGTCATTGATTTTAATACTTGGGATATTCGAGTTTGACTACAGTTAAAAACTTGAGCTTCTTTCTTTTGGGAGCACCCTGACTTATTTTTAAAAAATGCAGCAATCTTAGGAATATTTTCTTTAGTAACTTAGTACCTTAGCGATTTGACCACTTCCAACTTTTCTTTTTAGAGATCCATTCTCCAATTTTGTGATTTTATCGTAAGCAGTTAATCTGGGTAAACCCCATTCCATAAACTACTTAGCAACCTTACCTTTTTCTCGATTTTTTTGGAAAAAAATTTCTATACTTTTTTCGAGGTCCTTTACTTTGACCATTTTATTTTCAATATTTAAATAATATTTTTAACTTAATTAAGTTCAATTTAAATAGATTATAAAATCCTCTTTCAAATAAATATAAAGGTTTTTTGCGTGCATGAAATAAATTACATAATAAATGCAATTAAAATTAGTCCGAAATTTTATTTATAGGGTGTTACTTAATCGGTTAAAATGTTATTAAATATAAAATCTCAATAAATATTAAAACAAATATTTTGAGTTGAAATATTTTTCTTAAAATGATTTTCAATCTTTTTGTGGAAAGTTTTGTTTAGAAATTAATTGGAACATTTTTTTTACGACTAACAAATAGACCTTACATAATGTTTCTTACTGGTTTTAAGTTTTTTTACAAATTATTTTTTGTTCTCTTTCTCCTCAAATAGCAGTATTAAACCGTCATTTTAAGGTTTAATAATTTAATTACAAAAAAAAATAATTTAAATTCTCTTACTTAAAACCAAATAAAAAATATAATAAAATAATTTAAACTAAAAAAATACTTATAAACATTACTAAAACTTGTATAGCTCTCTTAAATATAAATGTTTAGAGTATCAAGGTTTTGTTTGAAGAAAAACATCAAAAATTTGATAAGGTGGTCCTGACTTGTTTCTGACTTTTTTAATTTAAAGAAAAAAATTGGACTTTGGAAGTGGAGATAAGTAAAAATAATATAATTTGACTAATATTTTGAGTTATTTGATATCTGTTTTTCCTAAGTCAGCCATTCAACCACTAAAACCTTCGTTACGGGGATAATCGTATCTAAAGACACAATTTCTTATTATATTTTGTGCGCTTCAATTCTGAAAAATATGCGCTTTTATTTTCCAGAATAATAGGTCGCATGCAAGTATCTCTAAATGTGACTGAAAATAAAGTTTCGTTGCACATATTTGGTGTCTAACTTCTAATCTTTCTAAAGACTAAAATTTAAGTATTTTGTTGAAAAAACAAAATGTTTACAGCTTTAACTTTATGATATGGCTAATTATTTGTGTTTTTATTTAAATTCTCTTATTTTTTCTTTTTTCAAAAATCTGAGCATCACACACTTTCTTTATGTCAAGAATATTTGTTTATTTTGCAAAGTTTTTTTACCTTTACAACTTCAGTTATAAAGGTAAAACGAACATCGAATGTATTCCTTTCATCATATGCATGCCAGACAAATATTTTATTTCTGTTATATATATCACGACCAAAGCATAATGATCTTTTATTATTATCTGCAAATTTTATGCTCTTCAGAGGATCATGATCAGAACCAAAATCAACTTATGATAAATTATGGTAGCGAGTATACTAGGTAAAAATATCTAGTGCAATTGTGACAGTAGGTATTATTTTGTTACATTTTTTATATTTGTTTTTCCGTTTAATACTTTTTTGCGGAATAAATCATTTGAATCTTTATAGATGAGAAGATTTTTTAACAATGTTGTTTTGAACACACCTTTAACACATTTTTTGTAGCAACGTGAATGATAACAAAATTTAATAGCAAAACAATCTTTAGAAAAAATCGCTCATTGCTATCTATTTTCATTTAAAAAATTGTTTTACTTTTATATTCATCTGCAAGTCACAACTTGGTAGCATTGAATGATAATGATTAAATTGATTTTTGGATTTTTTACAAATCTTTATAATAAAATATATTATTTTTACAAAATACTAAATTAGTACAAGAATTTACTCTTTTAACAAAACCATCTAACGTAAATCATTTAGAGTAAATTACTTCAAAATTGCTAATAAAATACAAAAAAATTATAACTGGATCATAGTATTTTAATTATGTTTTCTTACAGATGACCCATATTCTTGGTTTAGTTATGTTTTCTTACAGATTATCCATATTCTTGGTAGTAAATTATCAAACTTGCCAAATTGATCGAGCTTTACATTGTCTTTATAAAAAATCAAATAACTTTTACACTTCGCTCTTTGTTTTTGTGTTTAGCGATCTTTTCCTTTCTTTTTTAGATTTAATATTTTGCCTAACGCTATTGCCTTTCTTGTTTTATAAAAACGGTTATACGTAAATTCCTTCTTCTAATTTTTTACAATTTTATAATCTTTTTAATATTTTTTTAATAATTTTATCCATTTTATAATTTATGTATTATTGCTAAAAAACACTCTGTTAAAAATTTTTTAAAGTATTTAGCATTTTTTTGCATAAATTTTTTTTTGACTATATAAGGGACTTTACCCCAGATACTAAAGATTTGAACCTAAATATCTTTACAACTTGACGTGATGGTAAAAAATGAGTTGCGTATTTGGAATCAGCATAATTGATTTGTCTTAAAAACCATCTAGTTAACAAGATTTCCACAAATGAGACAATAAATAAATAAAACAATATATCACACACAAGAATTGAAATATTTACTTTTTAAAACAACAATCAAGCTAAAATACTAAATATGAACACTTATTCTTTCATAATCTTACTGACAAAAGTTTTTCTTGTTGAATTATACATCATATAAGCGTTTTTATGGTGCGCCAAAATAAAATGCCAAATGTTTGCATGAAGCCATTTACCAATCTTTCAATTAAAACTGTTCCCTTAAATAATAAAGTTTTAGCATTATTTTTTTTTTATATTTTTCAAACTTCAGAATTGCCAAAGTTACAAAAGTTAAAAAAATCAAAAAATTACCTGTACTCTATAATTTGAAGCAATAAAGTTTTTAGATTGTGCTGAAAGTTCTTAGATTGTGTCTGGTAGACTTAAGTCCAAGTTCAATTCTTGCATGTTTTCTATGTTCTTGCATATCAGTAATCGATCAATCAGAACCAATTTTTATATTTATAGAGTTCCATTCTAAAATTGGTAACTTGCAATGATTGCAATCAAACATTTTAATACTGGAGCATTTACCAATAACTTAATTAATAGAATAAAGTTCTGGAACTAAAAACAAGGTCAAATTAAAGTGTTCATTTTTACAACTAATAATACACACTTAAAATCCCTTTTTAACTAGAATCATCAAATCTGTGAATAGTTATTTTTCATGACTTAAATTTCCACGCCAAAGAACTGTGATAAATTAACCATATGGGCTATGAATCCTAGAAGTTAACTTCAAAATTGCAAAAGAAGTTTTTTCAGTTGAATAACGATTACAAGCATGAAAACCTCCAGTGTCACATGCAATAAAGTTTTTCTATTTATATCAAACTTTTTATAAAGGGTTTTATTCTTCAGAATCAAGAAAATGCATATCACCTATTGTTTTTCAATTACAAAAAACTAAAATTTTTTGTAAAGTGGGTGGATGTTTTTTCCTATTTGTAGTTTTTCTTAAATATTACAAGAGTATCCTTAACAGTTACAGCTAAAACTAATACATCATTGTGATTTTCTTGAGTTAAATCAACATTTATATTAAAACAGTATTTTTGTTTAACTATCATTAATATTATTAGCCCCAAGGTTATTAAAATCAGAAAAATCATGGCCTGCCAATTCAACTTATTTTTGAATGACTTATCTAAAATAAATGAACTTACAACACGCTGAGAAATTTTCTGATCCTTTTTTGTATTGCTTTGAAGAACAATTAAAGCTTCTTTACTATATTTAGGGTGAAAGTCAGCAGTCTCTTTATTTTTGTGTTCTTCAACTCATGGGTAAGGTAGTACATTTTTATATGTTTTCTTAACAAAGTTAAATGCTTTTGCAAAATAAAAATTACACGTTAAAGCAAAACTCTTTAGTTCTGATAGGTAAATTATCCTTGTAAAACCCGAAAAAAAAATAGTTTGCAGACTCAGACAATCATCGTTCAAATTCATAAAAAAACATCACAAATATAGTATAGAATACAAACGATATATTGAACTTTAAAGAATTTTGAATTAAAAATTATGGAATTTTTTTGCTGTCAGTATATTACTCTAAAAAAATGTTTTGTTTTGGTTGCAAAAGTTTTAATCTCTGTAAGCAAAAACAGCATTTGTTTTTACGAACTTTTAAATATGATTTGAGCCTAAACATTGGCAAAATACACTATGTGATACTAATATTTTTGTCTCTATTGAAAAATCAATAGAATAAATATTTTTTAGCAAAAACATTTCTAAATCCAAGACTTAGTTTAAAACTTATTTTTTAAGATTTATAAAAGCACTTAGCTCGTTGAAATGCTCCAAATATCTGATTTCCTCAAAAATGTCATAAATTACTTTCATAAAAATCCTCAATTTGATCTTTCAAAAGATTGGCTGCTACTCAACTGCTTTTATCAATTTAACTGTTGTTTTGCTCTAAAAAATTTTAATCCGGAATTTAGGGAAGAATGGGGTATTAGCAAACAGATAAGCGGGAATGCAAATTAAAGTCATCGGTTGTTCAAAACTTATCTTATTTATTGCTTATCATTTAGTCTAACTGTTCAGTTACAAACCCTCAAAAGCAATTTATATAAACTATATTTTAAAATGAAAATTTAGGGCAAAAATAAAACTTTTTTTGTTTGGAATTTTATTTAATTAATTAATCAGGGATATGCTCACTTTCGCCAGGCCTTACAATTGTAACACATAATCGAGTCTTTCTTGGAAGATATCATGAACTTTTCATCGCAACCTAATACAACAAGTTATTTTAATACAACAATTAATTAATACAACAATTCTTTTAAAATTATTATATTATTAATACAAGAACAATGTTATTATTTTAAAGTTATTATTTCATTATTTTATTACAAATAAATTTTATAAATAACACCCCTGGACATGCTTTTGCCAATAGGCAAAAGACTTCTTGTGCAACCAGGACTTGCATTTATGACACATGATCTAATATTCTCTGGCGGATCCTTATATTTTTCTTTGCAAATTAAATAACAAATTTCTGCATCACCTCGGGCTCTCCCATTTACTTTAAATTGTGTTAAACGATCTTTAGTTGAATAAAATTCTTTTTTTTTTTAGTTTACAGTCAGTAATTTTACTTCTTGATCCTTCCTTTCTTTTTTTTGCTCTAAAATAAATCTAATTTGCAAACAAATAATAATAGAAGATATTAATAATATAGTATTATTAATAATAATACTAATATATTTATAAATAATAATGATATTGAATATTAACAAAAGTTAAATATTCAAAGTTTTTTTTTTTAAGAGTACAGAAATAATACTTGAACAATTTGTTTGTTAAAATAAGTATGAAAATAAGTTTAAAAAAATAATGTTTTAGGCGCTAACGTCCAAGATATCTTGGAAACGAAAAAAAATAAATAAAAAAAATCACACCTTTCATATTTTTTAGAAAAGTTCAGTTTTAAGTTAAGACTTTTAAACGTTTGAATGTTTTTAAAACCGCGACTAAACCTATATTAAAAAATCGTTATAAAAACATTGTTTTTTAAACAAAAAATTATTCGATTATGCATAGTTTGATATTCCAAACTTAAAATCTGAACTTAAAACTTTAAAAGTAGTGGTTTTTACGGTAATACACATAAACTTAAAAGTTAACTTATAAACTAAAATGCTTTCTCTAAGAATGCAAACTTTCTTTTAGTATTATCTGCCGAACAGAAATTTGGTGCTCTGACAAAGTGGTAATGACGAAATTTCAAATAATAAAATACTTTCTTTCAAATAGATTTTTAACAAAAGAAAAAGAGGAGTTATAAACGATATCCCGATCAAATGTAATCATCAAAATCTCTCGTTTAAGTCTTATCTATAAAATATTTTATCTGTATTAATTTAATGTTATTGAAAAATAAGTTTTAAACAGAATCGCGCACGAAAAAAAAAATGAAAAAAGCATTGCACAGAGATCATGTAGTTAGTTAATATCTCAACAACTCATATTTCATAAAGGGGAAAGGCGCCTATGATAGCATAGCGCCAATGATGGCATACCGGTCAAATTTCCATAAAAATTGGTTTTGGTGAAAAAGTGATTAGATCTGCATGACTATACTGACTTTACATTAGTTTTAGTGAAAATATGTCCCTCAATGCCATACTGACGAACTGGGTGTGTTGCAATAATGACGTGGTGGGAAAACCTTATTTGTTATAAGAAAAATTTGTTATGAAAAATATTCAAATAAAGTAAAAAAAAGCAATGCTCCAAAAGTTTTTCTTTGGTCCAAAAAATACGTAAAACGTAATATACCCTATGCGCATGTACAAAACTTTACAATGTTGCTGTGTAACGTAAAATGGTAAATTATGATGGTTCCGAGTAATTTCTGACTATTCTGAGGGAAGTCTCTAAGGTTAAATAAAATCATCAAGTTACTCTTGATTTTAACCAGCCCTATCCTACTCTATGCCATCATAGGAGCAATGGTTGCCTATGATGGCATATTTGTGCTTTTTTTTTAAATAATAATAACCTATAAAAAAAAAAAAAAAAAGATGAAAACTCTGAGGGTTATTATTAATCTACATGTAATATGGAATGTATTCATATTAAAACTTTTATTATTGGTCTTCAGGATACTAAATAATGAAGTTTCAAAGTTAAGTATGCCATCAAAGGCAACTTTCCCCTGCTTTCAATGAGAAACAACATTCGTCAATTTTTTCTAGTTGGAGTATAGCGTTTAGAAAACCACTGCATACTTTTCAAATTATTGCCACATTGACACAAATAAAAGATAAATTATTATTTTATAAAACAAGGATCATGTGAACAACAACATATTTTAGGTCTCTCTCCTGAAAACCTTAACAACAAGTTTGAAATAACTAGAAATAAAAACTATTACCTAAGAGCTAATATAAGTAAAACATATAACCTGCCTCATAACGTTAATAAATATACTGAATATAGCATTGCATATCGAGGTCCAAATAAATGGAGTATCTATCAAAAAGGATTTAAATGTATTACAAAGTTCAATTAAATTTCAAATCAAAAAAGAAACTTTTAAAGTTTGAGATTCTTTTGTGTTTTAGTAACTCTGAAGTGATTTGATTCAATATTTTTCAGTTTTTTTATCGTTATTTGATTTACTGATCAGCGCAGTAGTTTTATGCCTGTTAGAATTATCATTAAAATATCTAAAGTCAATTGAAAATATAAAAAAGGGCTCTATATAAAGATTGCAATGACGTAAAGTAATTTTCATCTTCTTTGAGCCCCTGACTGTTTAGATCTTTATTTTAAGCATATAAATAAAAATTAATATTGGCGGGGCAAGAGGAAGACTTATTTAGCCTTATCACCGAGTCCCATTCTCACGTATTTACAAAAACCGTAGTATTTATAGTTAACAAGTTATTTTATTGTATTTACAAAAACCTACAAATCTACAAAAAATTTTAAAAACTATTTGTTAAAGAAATATAAAAGTAAAATTGAAAACAATTCGATGTCATTTAAAGAAAAATTTAAAGAATCAAAATTTAAAAAAAGAGTAAAATCAATTGAACAAGAAAAAACAAACAAGATATTATCATTTGCTTAAAACTTAAAAATTTAAACTAAGATTTAAAAATAAAAAAGTAAATATATTAATATACACCATAAAAATTACATTAATAAATTATTGTACTTCATAAAAATAAGGAAAATAAATTAGCAAATGCCATAGAAATAATACCATAATTAAGGTAATGAAAGAAAATGTTAATACACTCAGTAATTAATTTTTGTATTATTTATTTTTTTGTATTTGAGTTTTAATTAAAAAAGTTGGATATATTAAAATCCATAAGTAACAATGCCTGTTTTGATTCATTTTTAAACTGCTCTATACGAGTTTTATGTGTATTTACAGTCTTGGGAAACATTTTCCACAAGTAAGGTCCACAATAAAGAACTGAATATGAAGTTAGTTTTGAATTACATTTTGGTACAACAAAGTTGTTATTTGAAAATTTTGTTGGATATTTATGAACTTTTTGTCAAAACAGGATTAAAATATTTTAGGAGATAATTCTTTATTTGTTTCATACATGTCATTGAAACTTGGTGTTTGATTTTATATATATTTAATGCTCCAAGTATACGCAAAAGAGGCTCACAAGGCGCAATGCTTAACAAGCAACTTAATGCTTCTTTAAAGTCAGAGTTAGTTAAATCAGATATTTTAGGCCTTTTTTATTTATTTTTCTTTGTCCGAAACTCTTCAAAAATTTCTATTTTGTAATTATAAATAAGTCTTCGATTTATAAAAAAAGGACTTGATATTGAATTAGGACAATGTCTATCCTTTAAAAAATGAAGCGTTGATTTGATGTTGATCAACGTTGATTTTGGGTTGACATTAGCGATCAACGGCGATTAACTATAAATAGATGTTGTAGCAACGGCAATGTTATCAACAGCAAATCAATGCTTATTTACTAACACTGAGCGTTCGTTGATTTTCTGTTGACAAAAAACAAATTTATTGAGCCCTAATTTGCTGAGCAGACAGCATGTTCTGCTGGGATTTTTTTGTTATTCTTGGTGGTAATAAAACGTTTGTTCAAATTTTTATTATATTGAAAAACATATATTTTATTAAGTATTTATATTTTCAGTTCTTGAATAAAGATTATCCTAACGAAATTAGGTTAGTTCTTTAACTATTTGAGGATAATAGAACATCGTAATAAAAATATTTTAACAATTTAAAATGAAAAAGTCACAACTTAGCAGTAATTTGGCTTATTATTGCTTGTAATAGGCCAAGTTGCTTATAATAACATTACTATTATCAAAGAAAATTAGTAATGTAAATGACTGCAAGTATTTACCTGATAAATTCTGACTGCAAACTTAAATCATATAGTACAAAATGCACTTTAAATTGGTTTTTATGTATAAGAATAATAAGTTATTTATTTTTTTTCTTTTGTGATGTAATAAAATAAAGATAATAATGCCTAAATGTGACAGAAGCCTATACATGAGAGAATTTATTAAAGATAAACGAGATACTGAAAAAAGGATAAAATATCTTCTTGAAGAGTGCAATATTGTTGGTGGAGGGAACTGCGTTCATCTAGATTTAGGCATTTAAAAGATTTTTGAAGTTTCTGAAGATGTGCACAGCGATATTTTGATGTTTTCAATCACTTTGCCTGAAAATAAATTTTGTTTAAGTAAAGTTGAATCAAATTATGGCGATGTTGACAACATTGCATTTGAAAATAGTTTATGCAGTAGTATTGATACTCTAACTTCAATAAAAGATTTTTATATGAGTGGTCATTAAAATACTGTATAAAAGATGATGCTTTAAATGCACTTTTATTTCACTTAAATAAATTTACTCCATCTATACCGAAATGCAGGCAGACATTACAAAAATCTCTTCAAAAAGTCAATGCTTTATATGTCAGTGGAGGCGATTATATATATCTTGGAGTTGAAAGTGCAATTGATTATTATATATCAACAGTTGGAAGTAAGGAAAAGCTTGATCTAATTGTAAGCATTAATGGTGCACCTATGTACAATAGTAAAAAGACTTCCATTTGGCCTATACTAACTACAGTTAACAGAAAAAGACCATATGCTGTTGCAATTTGGTATGGCCAGGGAAAACCAAGAATATGGATGAGTTCTTTGAAGATTTTATTCTTGAAATGAAAAATTGCAAACTAATGGGTATAAACAGCTGCAGGTGACTATTAAGGCTTTTGTTTGTGATACGCCTGCAAGAGCATTTGTTAAATGCATTATAGGGCATAGTGGCTACCAGAGCTGTGAAAGATGTATAGCAGTTGGCACACAAAATGGTGTAAGATTATTGGAAACAACTGCTTTACTTTGTACTGACATTCTTTAATAACAGTTTTTATAAAAAAGAAGGTGACCGACTATGTCTTGGGGTGGTTAAAAAACTTCTAATTAACTGACGTAAAGGTCCCCTAGAATAAGTCAATCTGTTAAAGACAGTATTTCAAATGAACTCATAAAATTACGAAGTTATACACCATCCAATTTTCATCGCAGACTACTCTCTTTAAACGAACTTGAGAAGTGGAAAGCAACAGAGTTTCAAATCTTTCTGCTTTGTGCTGGACCTGTTGTTTTAAATAAGAAAAATAAATAAAATTAACTATGACTTAATTATTTTCCTTTCAATTGCTATGCACATTCTGCTTTCTGATAAAATGATGAAAAATGAATTGTTAGTGGCATATGCTAAACGGTTGCTTATATGGTTTGTTAGAGAAGTACAAATTTTGTATGGGGAGATCTTTGTAACATACAATGTTCATAACATGGTTCAATTAGCTGATGATTGTGTTAACTTTGGGGAGAGTCTTAATCATCTTTCAGCTTTTACTTTTGAAAACTTCTTGGGTTGAAATAAAAGAATGGTGCAAAAATCACTTCAGACTGGTGCCCAAATAGTGAATCAACTAGATAAGAGAAAAAAGTTGGACATTTTTCTTAGAGAAAGGAATTGTAAAGAAATTTCTGCCCAAGTGGTAAATAAAAAGATCACATCAAATATACGAGACAGAGTTTATTTCATTCAAGACAAAGGGTTTATTTAAGTAGAAGAGGTTTTGGTAGATCTTGTAAAACACAAGGATCTAAATCCTCATTAAGTTCGAAAGTTTTTTCCTGATTGTTTTGAAACATCTTATTTAGACGTTTTGAAACATCTTATTTAGACGTTTTGAAACATCTTATTTAGACGTAGTAGAAGAGGTTTTGGTAGATCTTGTAAAACACAAGGATCTAAATCCTCATTAAGTTCGAAAGTTTTTTCCTGATTGTTTTGAAACATCTTATTTAGACGTTTGTTATGTAAATTCATTAGCCAACCTAAAATCAATTTTTCTAAAAAAAAAAGAACTTTTGAAAAAAGACTTGATGATACCTGTTCAAAAAGTGGTTATGCTTTTTTTCTGCATAGACATTGTGATATTGCTTATGATTACTGGTTTCTTGAATTAAAAAAAGTTTTGATTGTACTTGCAATCCATCAATTTTTAAAGAATGTCTTTGCAAGTGCCATTTTGTAAAATTTGTTATTAATTTGTCAAATATATAGTTCATTGAATAATTTTAAAGTGAGTTTAATACATTTTAAATTATAAATTTTTTGTGTGAAATAAATACCTGGTATGTTTATAGAAATTATAAAATATTTATGCTGATGTTTTTCATTATTAAATCTAAAAAGCATTTTACAAAGTTCATTGTTTTTAATCTCTAATGTATTTTATTTTTATTTTGTGACTTATATAAGATTGTTTAAAATTCAATTGCACCAGAATATAGAAATATCATTTGCCATCGTTGAATTTTTAAATGGAAAAATTATAGAAGTGGAAGTGATTGCTAAAAGTTGGATGAAAAATTATGGGAAATGCTTCTGGCCGCCATTTAAAAGTTGCAGGCACCAACCTCTAATTGGAAGATATACCCAACTAGGATTTTATACACTACCGGTTTGAATATTACTATAAAAAAATGTAAAATAATTGGATACTAAACCGTACAGATACTAAACCGTATATTTTGACCATTTGAAAAAAGGGACAAAGCGAAAGTTAATATATATATATATATATATATATATATATATATATATATATATATATATATATATATATATATATATTATATATATATATATATATATATAAACTATAAATTAGTAGAAAATCACTTAAAATTTTTATTTTTTATTTAACACTGTGTTTCATCAATAAATAGACTCATCAGAAAAAATGACTTTTTTTATTGATGAGAACATTTCTGATGAGTCTTTTTATTCGAGAAACACAGTGTTAAATGAAAAAAAATTTTATTAAGTGATTTCCTGCTAACTTGCCCTGTAAAAACATTGAGCACTCTATTTTGTAGAATTCATTTTAAAGTTGTTTAAATATATATATATATATATATATATATATATATATATATATATATATATATATATATATATATATATATATATATATTCCGTAAATTGTTGATATGTATTTTTTTGATATATGCATCAAAAAGCGATATCAAAATGCTTTTGGCTATTATCAAAATCAGTGTTCAATCACCAGAATAAATGTTTGTTGATTAAACGTAGAAAAGCAACATTCGATCAACGTTTTTTTAAACACCAAATCAACGTTGATAAGTGGCTAATATTTTGGACAAAAAATCAATTTTGACGCGAAACATCATCAATTCATCGAATCAACATCAATTCAACGCCTTATTTTTTAGCGGGTACCGAGATTTTAACCTTGAAAACACAAACTCAGCTTTAACAGTTTTAGTTACATTTTCTGCTAATAATACAAAAAAAGATTTCTAATTCAAAAAAGAAGAAGTAAAAAATTAAGAAAATTTTTAAAACAAAAACAAAAACCTAAGGTAAAAAATTTTGAAAAGAGAATTGAAACCAATTTATCTATTTACAAAAAATAAATTTTGAAAAGTAGTCTAATAAATAATGTTTTTCAAATAAAAAAACTTTAAATATAAAAAAGTTTTAAAAAAAATTTTGATGAAATAATTGGTAAAAGTAAAGTTAAATGTTTCAAAAAATTGAAAAGTGAAAATCTTTAACTATATGAACTACTTTTCAACATTGGTGCTTGTTTCTTGAAATACGTTGAAATCTTGTATCAAGACTTCCATGTTCAAAATTCTCATTTAAAAGTTACTTAAAACCTCTCACTTCTCTTTAAAACATGTATAAACATATAAAAGTCATAAAAGAATGGAGCAGTACTTTTAAATTAAAGTAAAAACCGTTGTCATAATAACACATAGTCCGGCCAGTTGGGCCATTTTCGCAAGATTCTTTTATTTTTTAACAATAAAAATTAAAAATTTGAATTAATGTTGAAAATAGTTTATTTATCGTGCTCAGACAACCAATAAGTGCACAAAAATCTAAAAAATGGCAACCTTCGGAGAGGAACAGTTCAATGATTCTTTTATATTAGATCTCGAATCAGACGTTTCTTAATGATGTCGATGCTTTTTTTACAGAAATTGAGAAATTGAGGAAGCGTTTCAAACAACTTTTATTGCCAGCAGTGTGTGAAAAAATGCAAATCAGAGAAAGGTTTCAAACGCCACATAACAACACATCACTCTAAGATTGACTCTTCAACACAGCAAGCAAATTCAACAACTGATATTAAGCGTGCATGTACTGTAGACGAGTTCATAACTTTTATTTAAAAAAGTATTAAATTTGTGCAAAACGATCTTTGCTACCCTCCGAATATGAGAGATGAGCTTTCAATGTACAAGTTATGTTTCAAGTTATTCTGAAGATGATGCAAAGCATTCATTTGATCTAATAAAGGAAGTAATTGAAAATTTTAATGGTGATGCGGAAGTTTTTTATCCACAATTTTACAAAGTTGCTGGTCAGAAAGGTTTAATGAAAAATTTAAAAAGAAAAAAACCTCAACTCTTGTAGGATATGACCTTGCAAATCACATTTTGGCTCACTTGACTAAAACTAAAAATGCCATTTCAGCTTAAGTTATTGATGATGAAATTGAGATTACAGATAAAAAAAGATTTAATTGAATATTTGAGTGGGTATGTATTTAATACTTTTTATTGAAGGATACGTTATTCAAAAATTTGGCAAAACAGAATTTGTCAAGAAACACTCTCAATTGTGTTGGATGGAAAACTTGTTGTAAATGATTTTAATTATTTTGATAAGTATAATCATGATATTAATAAAAAACTTACTAGTTTAAAAAATCGAGAGGGTCTTTGGTGTATTTCTTCTGATGCTTTGTCATTATTTAAAATAGCAGAAATAGCATTCAGAAAATCAACAAAATTTTTAAGTAAAAATATTGACTGCAGCAAGATGACTGCAGAGTTACTTCAAGATGTTGGGGTTTTATCTCACTTCTCAAAAATTTGCAATGTTTCTTCTACCAAAGTATATAAAGAAATGTCTGTCAATCTTCTAGACCATCTTTTAACTCTTTAAATTCGTGTTCGCTCATTTTCCTATTCAAAAGAACCTTGTCAACTTGCATAAAATCAAGTCTAAGAACAAAAGAACAAATTCATTAAGAAAAAAAATCAAGAAAAGAACTTTGAACTCCACTCAATAGTTTAGATAAAACTAGACATTAGAAAAGGTTATTTTCATAGCCACGAATGTCATTAAAAACATATTCTTGCATAGGAACTATATTGCAGCATGATGGAGAGATGCAATGATTAAAAAAGTGGGAACTAAATGAAATTAAGTAAGTTTTTATTTTAAGTATCAAATGTCATATAATTAAAACTTGTTTAATAGTTATTCATTTTTACTATTTTATTAAAATTGTTTTATTAAAATAATTTTAAAATAAATAATGTTAAGATTTTTATTTTAGCCTCTTCTTTCTTTGTTACACAACTTCAACTTAAGAGTCACTTTTCAGCCTCCTAGAGAATTTTAAAGGTTAACAATTTACCTAATCTTTTCATCTCACTATTTTCAAGAAGTATTCTGAAGTCTTGAATACTAAAAAATAGTATTCAAGACTTGAGAACCCTTCTTGCAAATACTAAGGACAAATTTTTTTAAATAAATAAATATATATATATATATATATATATATATATATATATATATATATATATATATATAGACACACACAATTATTTTAAACAAGTAATGCTTTTATATGGTTTGTGGCTATGAAAATAGCCGTTTTTAATTTTCTTCTTTTGATGAGTTCATTTTTTGTTCGAACTTCGGCTTGGTAATTTCTCTTTGGTAAAGGTCTTTGGTTCAGGTTTATTATCAAGACTATTAGTTCCTATAATTGGTTTGAAAGTACATTGGTTTCTTATCGTATTGTTTTATACCTAATATCATGTAAAGGATGGGTTTCATGAATATCATGTAAAGGATGGGTCATTCTTCTTACAATGGCTTGTTGTTGGCCAAAATAATTTTCTAATGAATCTCGACATTAGTTAAAATATATTGGACACCCATATTTAAAAGGTATTTAATTAAATTATTAACGTGTGAAAAGTTATATTGATCCCTTTGTATGTTTTCCAAGAAAAAAACATAATCCCACGATCAGCCTCAGTAAAGTTTCTAGGTCTTTGATCTAAAGACAATTTCTAATCTTCAAAATATTTTAAAAAGATTTCAGTCAACCATATTGGCTTTTCATCGTTCATCAAATAAAATGGCTTGGAAAATTGATTTTGATTTCTAGTGCAATCTGTAATACTTTTCACATTTACACAATCAAAAAAAGTATTTAACATCTGACAGTATTCAGTAGTTCTAGAAGCTTCAGCAGGACCAAATGCCTTTAAAGCAGTGCTAACAGATGGACTAAGTACTTGAGCTGCTAAACTTACATTCATTTTGGAAAATCGGCCTAACCTAGGTTCTAAGAAGAGATTTGGGCAAGTGTGAAGGCCACAGCTTAGATCTTCATAAAATGTTTCAGATATATGGTTCCACAAAATGTAATTATCAGTATTCCACATATATCTTTCTTTACCTGATGCAGAATAAAAAAGGCAATTTCGAGCAGTCTTTATCAATTGTGGAGGATCAGCTATAAAATATATATAACGATCATCATCAGCATCTTTAGTTTTGATGCGATAGATAAATTTAACGTTTGTGTTAATACCTTGTACTTCTGTCATATGAAATTGCATGCTAAAAAATTTGTGATTGCATGAGGCACCATCACTTGTTGTAGCAATCACTATAAAATTGCATGAAAGCTATAAAATAGTGACAACCTATGAAAATAAGGTGAATAATTGAATAACTTGGATGTTTGTAGTAGCAAAGTTTGCAAAACTATATTTAAAAGGTTTACAATACCTCTCACAAAAAAAAGCAAGGATATGCGTTGCAATTTTATCAACTTTGTTAAGAGTTGCATAGTTAATATTTGTGTCACCAAGATCAACAAATCCATAAGATCACAAGAATACTTATCCCAAACCAAATTTTCCTGAATTTTCATTTCATCAAATAAAAGAGTAATAAACCGTTCTTGCTCAGAAAAATCCTTTACCTTTAAACTTAATTCATTGGCAATTTCATGGTTAAATCTCTTTGTGGTCGGATATAGTTTTTGTAGTCTCTTAAACGCCTTTGATTTGGTAAAATAACCAATCCAAAATCTGTTTTTTTATTAAAACAAATTTCCTCAGAGCTGCAATAAGACCTAAACAATATCGAATAACCATTGGGTGATAACGAATTCCATGTTTTGAAGTATTTATGTACTTTTGCTGCTCATCCTAAAATAGCTTTATAAATGGAGTGACTGTCCTATAAGTTTTTGATATGATTGAAACCAAGTCTTTGTGTAGATCATCACTGATAAGATGAGAGGATTTACTAAATTCCTTTTGCATTTCTTTTATGTTCTCTTTTAGCAATTTATTTTCTAAACGATAATTTTGCAGGGTTAATTTTACACGTTCTGGTGTAGTTTTAGAAATTGGAGCTCTAAGTTTAACTGGAATAAGTAATTCATCACTATTTTTTCAAAAATATATTTTTTCTTGAGACTGAAGACATTGGCATATCTTACAAATTTCATCCTTAGTAATAATAACTTTGCATGAAAGGAATTGGATATGTTCTGTTTGATTTAAAGGTAAAGAATAACTATCAAATAAATCAAACTTTTTAAGTACAACATGAATAAAATATTCATAAGAACTAACTGATTTATTTGTAATACCAGGGCATTCCATATATGACAGCAAAATTGAAATAAGGTTAGAAATAGTTGTATTAAACATTGATCTTTTTAAATGCAAGTATATTTCATGATTATCTTGTAGAAGCCATAAAAATAAACGAATAGTAAATGAGAGGCTTTCATCAATGTAAATTTCGTACTTCGGTACCATCATCTATCTTAGTCAATTTTAAAGTTTCACCAGCATTTATATCCCAGTCAAGTTTTTAAAAGCTAATACGTTTAACCAATTCCTTAATAGACTTTTATGACTAACCATTAACTGCTTCATCTGATATAGAAGGAAAAGTTGATCTCTTTAGAGATATAGAAGAAGCTGATCCTCGTGCTTTGGGAATAAGCAAACATGAAGAAGAGCATTGCAATGAAAAGTTTTTAACTGGAAGATTTAATGTAGGTAGTGAACCAGGCTTGAGAGTAGTTTTAATTGGATTGACAATTAACATGTTAGCTAATGTAGCGTGATAGAATAGCGTAATGCTTTTCGCAAATAAACAATATTTTTTTTTATTTGGATCTTTAGATTTTTGTCAATTATTCTATCTTTTGTTATAATGTGTAAAGTTTTTTTCTCCATTTTTTGTTGAAATCATCATCGGTAAATGGTATCTTACAAAGTGAAACACCTTTATTTCTTCGAGATGTACCACAACCGAAAATGGAACAATTAGCACCAGACATTTGCAAATACCAAGGATAAATCAACAACCTTTTAATAAATATTATTCTTAAACTAGTCTTTGTTTACAAACAGTGTGCACTAGTAAGTAGACTGGGTTCTAAAAAGATGCTAACAATAAGATAAACAAAAGCCTTCTTTAACTGGCCAAACAATGTATTTTATGACTATGTAAAAACAGTTAAAAAAACATCAAAAATATGCTTTAAGACAAATGTAGAACAAAGAAAAAGTTACTTATGGTCAATCCTTATTATTGGAGCAAATGAAAGCAGAAAATATTTTTGAATAAATTTTTACAAAAATATACTTTTTTTGTCTTAATACAATCTTGATCATTGCATTTCATGACGAATTTTACGACGAATGCATTGAGTATAATACGGGAGTATTATATAATACAAGAGTGAAGTTTCCCATAATATTTTCTCTGCTAAATCAGTCATAATTTTTTTTCTTTAAAATATTCGACAATATATTGATATAATAAATATTTGGGCCAAAAGATAAACTCAGATTGGAACTAACCAGCACATCCAACACTTCAGAAATGGAAAGTGGAAACTGATGGAGCTATACCTTGAACATGCTAATAAGCCGGTTGTTGTTTGTAAATGTAACATTGCGATCATGCTTTGTTTCATTTGATATGATTGCTACTGGAACTTCATCAAATTAAAATTTTTATCAAGTTTACCATTCTGATAAACATTTCTTATAAAAGCTTCTGGTCTGGTAGTTTGCAAGAAACATAATAAGTGAGTTTTGTTAAAAAAAAGGTAATGACAATAAAAAAGAAAGTATTGAAAATAAAAGATAATAACGATGGTAAAGATAACAATACAATGATTTTATCAAGACTGTTCAAGAGGCAAATTATTTTGATGCAAATTAAAAATTCCGTAAAAAATGTCTTTAAATTTTTAATTTCTTAAAAAGCCGTGAACTCAGTTTTTATGGATCTTAAAAATCAACTATAACTAATTATAATTAGACTCTCATAACTCACATGTTAAAAATAATACTTTTATAAAACATTTTCTTTAGAGTTTTCTTCTACTTTGTTAAGTCTCTCGTTAATTATTTTTGTGTTTTCGCTAAAGATATTTATAAATATTTGTTGATGTTGTTTGCATTGTTTTCATTTCTTTTCTATATTCTAAAAACATTTCCTTCAGCATTTTTTTTAATTTTACAAGCGTAACTGACATTTTAGAATTATCTTTTATTTTAATAATAATAATAAGTTTATATTTTATTTTCGTAATTTATAACTACTTAAGTTACCCAAGTAAAGTCTTATACTGTACGTCTTTGCACTTTCCAGTATTTTTTAGATTACCAAAGCGACTGAAAAATTTACTTCATTTAGTAAATTTACCTATTAGGCACAGAACGTTCTTAAGACATCTAAAAGACGTTCTTCGGACTCATGAAGTCATTATAAACGTCATCAACCAAAAAATTATACAAACCTAAAATGGTGTATAAACGCCTTGCAGACTTTTGTGTTCAATGAGTGGTTATTGTGTTTTTTCTAATATTCAGAAGATTATAAAAGATTAACTTCAATCTTCATGCTTAGTGAAAAACCAATGACTAAAACAGGTACTACTTAAAGTTATAATTTTTTATTACTCAATATTTTGTAATTACGTCAGAATGAAACAAGATCATCAAAAATTTATTACATGCTCAATATTTTATGTTTATCTACTGCTAATTCCATGAGTTATATGAGATAATACAGAAGCAGCTGTCATGCTATTTAAATTACGATAGTACTTGGTGAAGTTGCTTTATAGGATACGTTTTTAGACGCTTAAGACGAGATATGGCTTTTTGTTAAGAAGAGGGCGTTTTTCTAAAGCTATTCCCCGCAGAGCTTTATTTTGGTATTTCAAGAGCAAAAGTTATTTTAAAAAATAGTATCGCAAACTTTTTTAGAGATAAAAAAAAATTTATTACTGTTTTTTTTTATGGTTGAGATTATTATTTTTTACTTAAGTAGAGTAAAACCGGGTCAAACCGCGCACCATATCATACCGCACGCTGATCGAAGTTATCAAATTCAAACTTAACGGATATGACTGAAAAAAAAATAAATAAATAAATTCAAACATAAAACTCTCCTCTATTCAAATTGATAAAATTATATGCCGATTCAACTTTATTTTTTTTCTTTTTTATACAACTTTAACGGGGAGTCACTATTTTATATATGTTTTTTATCGTTGTAAACAAAATAGCACTCGAACCGAAACTTATATAAAAATAATTTT